>NC_056725.1:49730243-49915896 GCF_019279795.1 Protopterus annectens
CTTGGCCGGCCTGAATACCACAGACTTAGTATTTCTGCATCAGTTGCTGTCGCTTGAAGACTGACGTCAGGTCATCAGGGGTATAAAGGAAGGCAGCCAATGCCATTACATCAGTTTTTCTTGCCATAACCATTCAGGAGCCCCCAAAGTAGGAGGCCAGGCTCTGGTGGCCTGACCCCACCAGTGGAAAAAATACCAATATGTCCCTTCTAAGGAAAAGAGAACAACAAGGAAGAAAGGTAACAAAAAGAAAAAAGGGGAAAAGGAGGGAGGGAGGGAAACATGAATATCTACATTTATGGTAAGTGTACACAACTGTACTATGGTCTTCATGTTTCACTGTTGCAGTCATCACATTTGGGTAGATTCCCAAAGCTAAGGAATGGGTGGAGACAGTCAAGGAGACTAGGGGCTGGCTGGCATGCCCTGCAAGACTGCAGAGGCAAAACCTGCCCTGGATTTAGAGAAGAGAGGCAGGTGGTAATGTTTGGTAAAGGTGTGAACAGATGTCCAGGTGGCAGCCTCCAGGATGTCCCTGATGGGGACCCCTAAGAGGAATGCTGCAGAAGTGGAGGCTGTTCTGGTGGAGTGGGTCCTAACCCCCTTGGGGGTAGGCTTACCATGCTGCTTGTAGCAGAAATGGATGCAGTGTGCTATCTATTTGGAAATGGTTTGCTTGGAGATGGCTTTGCCCTCTGCCCCTGAAGCAAAGCTTACCAGCAGTTGATCAGGTTTTTTGAAGGGTTTAGTCATGTCCAGATAGTATCTGAGCTGTCTGTGCACATGTAGAGAGTGCAGAATCCTTTCCCCCTTGTTTTGAGGGTTAAGAAAGAAGGTGGCAAATGGATGGATTGGTTGAGAGCCAAACTGGATACCACCATGAGCATGAAGGATGGATTAGATGTTCTTCATGTTTCACTGTTCCAGTCATTACATTTGGGTTATCTGCCTGCAGGTAGTTCTCAGCCGGCCTGATTATCAAAGTCTTGGGTTCTGCGTCGGATGCTGTCTCCTCTTCCATGACGTAAGGTAGTCAGGGGTATAAAGCATGCAGCTGATGCCATTACATCAGTCTTTCTTGCCGTGTGGTGCCTGAAGCAGAAGCAGTTCACAAGTGCCAGTCGGCCGACTCCTGAAATTTTCATTTTCGTTTTTTCAGAACCAAAATCTTCAAAAAAGCTAAGTACCCCATTTGGGATCCTTTTTCTTGCTCTAAACCAATGTCAGTAAAAGTTAACAATTGTATTACTTGTGGAAAGCAAATAAATCATAAAGATTTTCATTCATACTGCATTCCTTGCTTAGGCCCAGACCATGACGTCCTTCTCTGTCGGTTTTGTGCCTTATTCAATCCTCGAACTATTCATTGTTGGGTTCATTTTTGCATCAAACTATTTTGGTACTCGGTTTAATTATCCAGAAATGGCTTTGGTAAGCCATCCGACTACCGACATTCTGAATAAATGTAAAGATAAAGACAGAGACAGACCACATAGGTCCAAAGCTGCTGATGACGCTTCCATTAAGCTAGTCGCCAGTTCGCTGATACTCAGTGAGGCACTTTCGCAGCCCATGATACCCACTACTTCAGATTCGCAGGCCTCTACTGAGACCCATTCGGAGTCTACTTCAGATTTGCAGTCCTCTACTGAGACCCATTCGGAGTCCGGTATGCCGCGAGATACTTCTTCGACTATGGAACCTGCGGATATCTCTATCTTGGATGGGTCCGGAGCCGCTGTGCAGACACCAGCTTCTGAGGGTGTATTCAGGCCTACTGACTTGCATTTCAAACCAATGCCATCTTCTTCTTCAAGGCCTAAAACTCGACCCACCCCTAGAAAACCGACATCCAAACTGCATGGTCAGGCCCATATGCCTAAAAAACAAATTATAAGAATGGCTGAAGACCTTATTACTCTAATTAAGGGAAGCCAGCCTTCTCCCTCTAAGAGACCTATAACTGATTTTCCTTTTGATTCTTCTGATCAGGATTCTGAAATTTCTATTTCTTCTGATGACCAGGATTTGCCCTTATCTACCTATGAGGATTCTGATGCAGAGGACTCCATACCCTCTGCTTCCCCTCCAGAAGATTTTTCTTTTGGTGAAACCTTGCACACTCTTAGGGAGCATTCCCACTGGGAAAGCCAGGATTACTCTGACTCTAAAAAGAGGCTTAGGGAATTCTTACTCCTACCTCAACACAGGCCCTTAGCTATCCCTCCTATACTGAACATTGTAGATGATGCCTTCTTGGAATCTAGCCTGGCCCCAGACACTTTACCTCCAGATCCCAGGAAACCTGACAGGTATTACAGAGTACCTGACTCTCACAAGTTCCTCTTTAAGAATCCTACCGCAGACCCAGAGACCATTCACAGGGACCCAAAGGCATTAAGGCTACTACTGCCAAAAACCCTAACCCCTCTGATAGAGATTCCAGGGCCCTGGACAGATGGGGTAAGAAGGTATACACTTCTGCTACTTTGGCCATTAGGGCCTTAAACTGTCAGTTTTATATGTTAAAGTATCAGCAGCATATTATTGGGCTACTTAAATAGAAAATTATGTTGATTCCTGACTGTGCTGAAAATAAAGAATTACAGGATTTAATGCATTCTGCTGAACAAGTTGGTAAACATACTTTGCAATGTGGTTTTGACTCTTTAGAAGCATCTTGCAGGGCTGCTGTCACTGGGTCTGTTCATAGAAAGCATGCTTGGCTTAAGGAGCAAAATTTGCTAGATTATGTTAAAGCTAAATTACTGGATGCTCCCTTAAACCAAGGCCGCCTGCCTGTTTGGCAACAAAGCAGAAGAAGTACTTAAAAAGATGGAGGAAAAAGCTAAATCTATGCAAACTGTTAAAGATTTCCTTCAAGTACAGCCTCCCAGGTTTAGTAGGCATTGGTCTTCTAAGAATTGGTCCTTTCCTGTCTCTTCCAGGCCTTCTCAGTCCAAAACCAGGAGCAGCAGACCACTTAGTCTACAGTCTCAAGGTACACACAGGCCTAAGCAGTGGGGGGCTCCCACTTCCAAAGCTGGAAGTAGTAAGACACCCCCCTATGGTGAACTGTCACAATGACTTAACCTTAAACCTTCCAGGCCCTGCTCAACTGTCTGCTCCCTTAGGGGGAAAGATCACCCTGCATGCAAAAAACTGGGAACTCATTACCCAGGACAAATGGGTTTTAAATATAGTTTCCCAAGGATACAGATTCCACTTCCACACCTTACCAACACCAAACAGTTGGCCAGACCTACCCCCAAATCAGTGGGCAGAGGCTCAACAGCAGGTTCTCTCTCTTCTAAGTATCGGGGCTATTCAATCTGTCCCAGCAGAGGAATGGGGACAAGGATTTTACTCAAGACTTTTCCTGGTACCCAGAAAAGACAACTTCTGGCGTCCTATCCTGGACCTCTCTATTCTAAACACCTTTTTGGTAATCCCAAAATTCAGAATGCTAACTCTTCATCAGCTGCTTCCCATGCTAGGCAAAAATGCCTGGTTGGCAACACTGGACTTAAAGGAAGCTTACCTGCACATTCCAATAAGGGAAACTTGCAGAAAATGCCTATGCTTCAGAGCAGGCTACATGCATTATCAGTTCTCTGCACTGCCCTTTGACTTATCTACTGCGCCCAGGGTATTCACAAAGTCCCTAGCTCCAGTCATTGCATTCTGCAGGCAAAGAAATATTCAAATATACCCATACCTGGACGATTGTCTAATTCAGGCAGAAAGCCAGGACATACTATTAAATCATCTGGCATTTGTAAAGAAACTGGTAACCTCACTGGGGTACACCATAAATGGAAAGAAATCTCACCTAGTACCCTGCCAACAAATTGTATTCCTGGGAGCAAGCTTGAACACAACTTCCCAGATGGCCTACCTCATGCCAGAGAAACAAGTTTATTTGACAGCCTACTTCAAACTACTAGCCACAAAGACCCAGCTATCTGTAAGGAAAATACTGCAAGCACTGGGGTTCATGGCCTCTTGCATATGAGGAAACTACAATGGTATCTAAAAAGCCTATGGTGTCAACATTCTCAGGACATGGAATTAATGATTCCTATCATTCCTTGTATAAAGACAGAGTTCCTTTAGTGGGCAGAGGCATGCTACCACAACAAAAGACTGCCATTCACTCTACCCCCTGCCGCCCAAACCCTAACAACAGATGCATCAGACTATGCATGGGGGGGGTCACTTGGCAGGGCAGTGCATTCAGGGTAAATGGAACCTGCATCAAATGCACCTGCATATCAATCAAAAAGAAATGTTAGCTGTACAGAATTCTCTGACAGCCTTCAAGGACCACATTCTTCCAGGACAATTATTGTTAAAGACAGACAACACCACAGTTATGTGGTACATAAACAAGCAGGGGGGAACTCACTCATACCCCCTCTGCAGACTAGCCATGGCTCTGTGGAACATAGCCTTGAGCTACCAAGTGCATCTACAAGCTCAATTCCTGCCAGGCAAGCTAAATTCGCTGGCAGATGACCTAAGCAGAAATCTCATGGACCCACACAAGTGAAAACTGTAACCAAAGATATTCAACATTTTGAGAAACAAATGGGGGAGCCCAGAGATAGACCTGTTTGCCTCCCCTCAGAACTACCAGTTGGACAAATTCTGCACAAGGACTCCCCACAGACAAGCTTGGAAAGTGGATGCCCTGTTCTTCACCTGGGAAAGCCTCTCAGTTTATGCCTTTCCCCCTCTGCATCTCCTCTTAAAAGTTCTGCTAAAGATCAAACAGGACAAACCAAGGACAATACTCATTGCACCAGACTGGCCATGCCAAAACTGGTACCTCCTCTTGTGCAGTATGTCACTGCTGGAACCATGGCACCTGCCTCAGACCCCTTCCCTGCTGTCCCAGCACGAGGGCCAGATTTTGCACCCCCAGCTTCAAATCCTGAACCTTGCAGCCTGGCTAATTACCTGAGCTCTCCAATACCATCCCTCAGTAAGCAAGTGCTGGATGTCATTCTGCAGGCAAGGAGGCCTAGTACTAGAAAATCCTATGCTGAACAGTGGAAAAGATACTGTTCCTGGAGCCAGACTCAGGGGATGGCCACAATAGTGCACAGCTTACCGCATATTCTTCAATACTTAACAGAGATGCTCCATAAGGGTCTTTCCTTCTCATCTATTAAAATTCATGCCTCAGCCATTTCAGCACATTATGATACTGAGCCACACCTCTTCTCTCACCCCCTGCTGAAGCATTTCCTCAGGGGGACCAAAAATTTAAGACCACCCAGGAGAGCCCCTACTCCAGCCTGGGACCTTAACTATGTATTGGAAAAGCTCTCTCTACCTCCTTTTGAACCAGCTGCAACTGCAGAGTTGAAATTCCTTTCTTGGAAAACAGCCTTCCTTTTAGCCATCACTTCAGCAAGAAGAGTGTCTGAATTACAGGCCCTCATGGCAGTGGAGCCCTTCATCATTTTCCATGCAGACAGGGTGTCCGTCAGGACCAATCCTTCCTTTATGCCCAAGGTGGTATCCAGTGTGGCCCTTAATCAGTCCATTCATTTGCCAACCTTCTTTTCTAATCCACAGAACAAAGGAGAATGAATACTGCACTCTTTGGACGTGCATAGACAACTTAGATTTTATTTGGAGAGGACTAAGCCTCTCAGGGAAACTGAACAGCTGCTAGTTGCCTTTGCTGCAGGAGCAGAGGGGAAGGCCATTTCAAAGCAAACCATTTCTAAGTGGATAGGTCATTGCATTCATTTCTGCTATAAGCACCATGGAAAACCTACCCCACAGGGGATAATCACATTGCACCAGGGCTGCATCTACTTCAACAGCCTTTCTCAGAGGTGTTCCTACCAGGGACAGCTGCTATCTGGAGCTTTGTACATACCTTCACCAAGCCTTATCACTTGCCTATTTTTTCTAAATCCAGAGCTGGTTTTGCCACTGCAGTCTTGCAGGGCTTAATAGCTGGTCCTAATGCTCTCTAACTGCCTCCTCCCTTCTTTAGCTTTGGGAATCTACCCAAATGTAATGACTGCAACAGTGAAACACAAAGAACATAGTACAGTTTTGTACACTTACCATAAATGTAGATGTTCGAGTGTATTCACTGTTGCAGTCCTGGTTACCCTCCCACCAGCCCCCTGACTTCTATTGGCTATACCTTTCTTCTTGTTTACTATATTTAAGCTTTCTGGTGTATTTGCTTTTTGTTGGAGGTGTAACCTTGTATATAATTGCTTCCCATTATGGGGGCACCTGACATCTGGGGCAAGAAAAACTGATGTAATGGTGTCGGCTACATGCTTTATACCCCTGACTACCTGACGTCGTGGAAGAGGAGACAGCATCCGACGCAGGACCCAAGACTTTGATAATCAGGCCGGCTGAGGGCCACATGCAGGCAGATAACCCAAATGTAATGACTGCAATAGTGAATACACTTGAACATCTACATTTATGGTAAGTGTACACAACTGTACTTTCTGAGGGATACCCTGTCTGCATGGAAGATGATGAAGGGTTCCACTGCCATGAGTGCTTGCAGCTCAGAAAATCTTCTGGCTGAAGTGATGGCCAGGAGGAAGGCTGTCTTCCAGGAGAGAAATTTTAGTTCTGCAGAAGAAGCTGGTTTGAATGGAGGCAGGGTGAGCTTTTCCAAGACAAAGTTAAGGTCCCAAGCCGGTGTTAGTGCTCTCGTGGGGGGCCTCAAGTTGTTAGCCCCTCTGAGGAACTGCTTGATCAGAGGGTGTGAAAAAAGAGGCTGCTCAGTGGGAAAATGAGCGGAAATTGCAGAGGCATGAATTTTTATAGAGGAGAAAGAGAGACCACTGTGTAGTAGGTCATCTAAGTAGTCCAGGAAGAGAGGGATGAAGGGCTGCACCGTATTGGCTCCCTTAGCCTGGATTCAAGTGCAGAACCTTTTCCATTTATCTGCATAAAACTTTCTGGTGCTAAGGCATTTGGCCTCTCGGATAACATCCAGAACCTGTTTACTGAGGAGGACAGATTGGTCAGGGGTCAGGTTATATGCCAAGCTGCCAAATTGAATGTCTGCAATTAGGGGTGCATGAATTCCCCTGCCCTCTGGGTTGGGAGGTTGGGAACTTGAGGAAGATTCCACGGGGCAATGGGGACAGGCTGCGCAGCAAGGGGTACCAGTGCTGTCTGGGCCAGTCTGCAGCTATGAGAATGGTCCTTGGTTTTTCCTCCCTTATTTTGATCAGTACCTTGGGAATGAGCGGTAGGGGAGGAAAGGCATAGACCGATAGGTTTACCCAAGGGAAGGACAGGGTATCTACTTTCCATGCCATGCAGTGATGCTCCCTGGTGCAGAATTTATTGAGCTGATGGTTGGTGTGGGAGGCAAAGAGGTCGACATCTGGGGTTCCCCATTTCTGAGTTATTAGTAAGAAGGTGTTTCTGTTCAGCTGCCACTTGTGGGGGTCCAACAGTTTTCTGCTTAACTGGTCTGCCAGGGAGTTGAGAGAGCTTAACAGGTGTTGTGCTAACAGGTGTAGATTCATGGAAGAGGCTGTGAAACAAAGTGTCATGGCCAGACTGCACAGCGGGTAGTCCTTCCCTGCTTGTTGATGCACCACATCAGTGTGGTGTTGTCTGTTTTGATCAGGAAAACCCCTGGAGAGAGAAGGGTCTGAAAGCTATCAAGGCCTGCTGCACAGTCATCATCTCTTTTAGACTGATGTGCAGGGGGAGTTTCTGGGGGTTCCATTGGTTCTGTATGCACCTGCCATCCAGGTGTGCACCCCAAGCATAGTCTGATGTGTCTGTGGTGAGGGTCTGGGTGGCAGGGTATGGGGAGAAGTGCAGTCCTTTGTTGTGGGAGCAGGCTGTTGCACACCAAAGAAATTCCTCCCTTAGGCAAGGAATAATAGGTAAAAGACTTTCCAGATCTTGAGAGTGTTGACACCAAACGCTCTTTAGGTACCACTGAAGTTTCCTCATATGCAGTCTGGCATAGGGAATAAGGAGAATGCAAGATGCCATGAACCCCAGGGCTTGCAGGATTTCCCTTGCAGAAAGCTAGGGCCTAGTGGCCAGTTGAGAGAAGTAAGCTGATAGGAAACTTTGTTTCTCTGGTGTTAGGCATGCCATCTGGGATGCTGCGTCCAGACTTGCTCCCAGGAAGATTATCCTCTTGGTGGGTGCCTGTTTGGACTTATTTTCATTGATTGTGCACCCTAAGTTGGTTAGTAGGTCTTTTACAAAGGCCAGGTCTTTGAGCAGCTTTTCCTGGCTGTCTGCCTGAATAAGGCAGTTGTCTATGTAGGGATAAATTTGAATATTTCATTGACTGCAAAAAGCAATGGCCGGAGCCAGGCATTTTGTCAAAACTCTACGAGCAGAAGATAAGCCAAAGGGAAGTGCAGAGAAAGTACACTTGTGTACACTTATCATAAATGTAGATGTTTCAGTGTATTCACTGTTGCAGTCATCACATTTGGGTTATCCCTGCCAGGGTAGCCCTTGGCCACCCAGAATACCAGAGACTTAGTATTTCTGCATCGGCTGCTGTTGCTTGAGGACTGATGTCAGGTCATCAGTAGTATAAAGTAAGGCAGCCGATGCCATTGCATCAGTTTTTCCTGCCCTAACTTGTCAGGAGCCCCCAAGTAGGAGGCCAGGGTCTGCTGGAAGAAACCCCCACCAGTGGAAAATAAATACCAATATGTCCCCTGAAAGGAAAGGAGAACAACAAGTTAGAATGGTAATAAAAGGAGAAAGAGAAGAAAGGAGGATGGAGGGGGGGGGGGGACCAGGACTGCAACAGCGAACACACACGAACATCTACATCTATGGCAAGTGTACACAACTGTACTATGTTCTTCATGTTTCACTGTTGCAGTCATCACATTTGGGTTGATTCCCAAAGTTGAGGAAAAGGGTGGAGGCAGTCAGTGAAACTAGGGGCTGGCTAGGATGCCCTGCAAGACTGCAGAGGCAAACCCTGGCCTGGATTTGAAGAAGAGAGGCAGGTGGTAATGCTTTCTAAAAGGGTGAACAGATGTCCAGATGGCATTCTCCAGTATGTACCTGGTGGGGACTCCTCTGAGGAAAGCCACAGAGGTGGAGGCTGCTCTGGTGGAGTGTGTCCCCCAGAGCAGCCTTTCCATGCTGTTTGTAGCAGAAATGGATGCAGTGTGCTATCAATGCAGAATCTGAGCTGTCTGTACACATCTAAGGAGTGCAGGATCCTTTTCCATTTATTCTGAGGATTATGGAAGAAGGTTGGCAAATGGATAGATTGGTTTAGAGCTACACTGGACACCACTTTAGGCATAAAGGAAGGGTTAGTCCTGAGGGAAACCCTGTCCACATGAAAAATAATGAAGGGTTCCACAGCCATAAGTGCTTGTAACTCAGACATTCTTCTAGCTCAAGTGATGGCCAGAAGCAAGGCTGTTTTCCAAGAGAAGAATTTTAACTCTGCTGATGCTGCAGGCTCAAAGGGAGGTAGCGTGAGCTTTTCCAGTATAACGTTAAGGTCCCAAGCAGGGGTGGGGGCTCTCCTTGGTGGCCTTAAGTTGTTTGCCCCTCTCAGGAACTGTTTGATGAGAAGGTGAGAGAAGAGAAGTGGTTCTGTGTTGTAATGAGCCAAGATGGCTGAGGCATGGATCTTAATGGAAGAGAAGGATAGGCTTCTGTGGAGTAGATCTGCTAGGTAATCTAGGATTAGAGGTAAGGAGGGCAGTGCTGTGCCCTTTCCTTTAGATTGACTCCAGGAACAATACCTTTTCCACTTCTCCACATAAGACTTCCTTGTACTGGGTCTTCTGGCTTCAAGAATGACATCCAGCACCTGCTTGCTTAGGCTGGTCACTGGGGTAGAATTCAAGGAATACGCCAGGCTGCAAGATTCAGGGTTTGCAGTTGCAGATGCAAGATCTGTCCCTCCTGCTGAGTGAGGAGGGTTGGGATCTGGGGTAGGTGCCAGGGTGTCACCGGTGACAGGCTGCGCAGTAGTGGGTACCAGTGCTGAAGTGGCCAGTCTGGGACAATCAGGATTTCCCCTGGTCTGTCCTGTCTTATCTTGAGTAATATTCTTGTGAGAAGGGGCAGAGGGGGAAATGCATAGATTGAGAAGCTTACATAATGGAAGGACAGGTCATCCACTTTCCAGGCCCTGCTGTGAGGTGTCCTGGTGCAGAATTTGCTAAGCTGGTGCTTGTAGGGGGAGGCAAAAAGATCCACCTCCTGGGCCCCCCATTTCTGGGTTAGAAGGCTGAAAGTGCTGGGGTCTAATTGCCACTCATGTGGGTCTAGGTGATTTCTGCTTAAGTCGTCTCCCAGAGAGTTATGTTTGCCTGACAGGAATTGAGCTTGCAGAAGAATATGCATGTCTGAGGTTGTGTTCCACAGGCCCATGGCTAGCCTGCAGAGTGGGTAAGAGTGGGTTCCCCCCTGCTTGTTGATGTACCACATAACTGTGGTGTTGTCTGTCTTTATTAGCAGGGGTCCTGGTGAGAGTAGGGATCTGAAAGCTGTCAGAGCATGCTGAACAACTAGCATCTCTTTTTGGTTGATGTGCAGCTGAATTTTACTTGGGCTCCAGTGGCCCTGAATGCACTTGCCATCCTGAAGTGCCCCCCAGGCATAGTCTGATGCATCTGTGGTTAGGGTCTGGGCAGTGTGGAGTTCAGTAAAGGGAAGCCCCTTGTTGTAGTTGTATGATGCTGTCCACCAAAGAAACTCTGTCCTTAGACAAGGTATGATAGGTATGACTGTTTCCAGGTACTGAGAATGTTGGCACCAAAGACTTTTTAAGTGCCACTGAAGTTTCCTCATATGCAGTCTGGCATATGGATTTAGAAGAATGCAAGAGGCCATGAACCCTATGACCTGCAGGATTTTCCTTGCAGATAGCTGGGTTCTTGTGGCCATTTGAGTGAAGTAGCCTGTTAGATAGGCTTGCTTTTCTGGAATAAGGAATGCCATCTGGGATGTTGTATCCAAGCTTGCTCCCAGGAATACAATCTTTTGACTGGGGACTAGTTTTGATTTCTTTTCATTGCTAGTGTACCCCAGGGAGGTTAGAAGGTTCTTTACAAATGTCAGGTGCTGCAACAGCTTTTACTGACTGTCTGCCTGAATCAGGCAATCATCCAAGTAACGGTAAATTTTAAATGTTCTCTGTCTGCAATAGGCAATGGCTGGAACCAGGCATTTTGTGAAGACTCTGGGAGCAGCGGATAAGCCAAAGTGAAGTGAAGAGAACTGCTAATGCTTAGATCCTGCCCTGAAACGTAGGTATTTCGTGCATGAGTTCCTGATAAGGATGTGCAGATAGGCTACTTTTAGGTTGAGAGTGGCTAACCAGGCATCTTTAGTCAGCATAGGAAGAAGCTGCTGAAGGGTGAGCATTTTGAATTTTGGTACCACCAGGAAGGTGTTTAGAACTGAGAGATCTAGGACTGGGTACCAAGTGCCCTCTTTTCTGGGTACCAGGAAAAGTCTGGAATAAAACCCTTGACCTATCTTATCTGTTCTGCAGGAACAGGATGAATAGCCCTTATGGAAAGCAGGGATTGAGCTTGGTTTTGTGCCTCTGCCCACTGGTTTGGAGGAAGGTCTGGGAACCCTTCTGGGGTTGGCAGTGAGTGGAAGTAAAATTTGTACCCCTGGGATACAATGTTGAGGACCCATCGGTCTTTGGTGATAGAGGTCCAGTTTTTTGCATGATGGGCAAGTTTTCCTCCTAGGGACACGAGCACTTGGGCAGAGGTGAGGAGTGGAGTTGAGAAGTCGTTGTGAATTCTTTCCATAAGGGGGTGGCTTAGCACTTCATGTTTTAGAAGTGGAGGTACTCCATTGCTTAGATCTCTGCATACCCTGAGACTGTAATCTGGGGGTCTGTTTCCCCTGGGTGTAGGTTGAGATGGCCTTGAGGGGGCTCAAAAGGACCAATGTTTTGAGGGGCAATGCCTACTAGATCTTGGAAGCTGCACTTACAAAAAACCTTTGACTGTCTGCATAGACTTAGCCTTTTCTTCCATCTCTTTTAGAACCTCTTCTGCTTTGGTACCAAACAGATTGTCCTTGTTCAAAGGTTCATCTAGTAATTTTGATTTGATATGGTCTGGCAAGGTCTGCTCCTTAAGCCAAGCATGCCTTCTCAGTACAGAATCAGTGACTGCTGCCCTGCAAGATGCTTCTAGGGCATCAAAGCCACATTGCAAGGTATGGTTGCTGACTTGGCTTGCAGAATGCATAAGCTCCTGTAATTCTTTATTTTCTGCACAGTCTATAACGGTAGTTCATTTTTGTTTAATAAGTTCCATAATATGTTGCTGGTATTTCAACATGTGAAACTGGCAATTCAATACCCTAATGGCAAGAGTTGTAGAGGTGTATACTTTTTTACC
This sequence comes from Protopterus annectens, assembly GCF_019279795.1. Lineage (NCBI taxonomy): Eukaryota > Metazoa > Chordata > Ceratodontiformes > Protopteridae > Protopterus > Protopterus annectens. The sequence continues at coordinate 49,742,636 of NC_056725.1, forward strand.
TCATCTGTCTAAAGCTCTGGAATCCCTGTCCAACGGGGTGGGATTCTTAGCTGTGGTTGCTTTTATACCTTTAGCCCCTGGGAAATGACCTCTGGGTCAGCAGTAGGATTTTTGAAAAGAAATTTGTGGGAGTCAGGGACTCTGTAGTACCTGTCTGGTTTCCTTGGAGCAGGGGGTAAAGTATCAGGAGTTAGACTGGATTCCATAAAGACATCATCCACAACATCCAGAACAGGAGGGATAGCTAAAGGTCTATGTTGTGGCAAATCTAAAAATTCTCTGAGTCTCTTTTTGGACTGAGGATAATCCAGGCATTCCCAATGGAAATGCTCTCTTAAAGTATGTACGTTTTCACCAAAAGAAAAATCCTCTGTAGGGGAAGCAGAGGGATTGGAGTCCTCTGCATCAGAATCCTCATAAGCAGATAAAGGCATGTCTTCATATTCAGAAGTTGTCAGACTCTTGGTCAGTTAAAGCTGCTGGGGGCAGGTCTCTTTTTCTCTTAGCAGGAGAAGGCTGGCTTCCCCTAATCAGCATAATCAGGTCTTCTGTCATCTTAAGCATTTGATGTTGTGGCAAGGAAGCAGGTGCTTGAGTTTGGGTCGTCGTTTTTTTAGGCATAGCTCGTACTCTTGGCCTTAGAAACTCTGTAGTTTTAGACAGCACCGAAGACACAAAAGAAGTCATCAGTTTTTGTCGACTATCGGTAATGTGAAGAACTCCCTCGAACACCGGTGCCTGCACAGTGGCTCCAGACCCATACAAAGTAGAGACATCCGCAGGTTCCATAGTCAAATAAGAGTATCATGGCATACCGGACTCTGAACGGATCTTGGTACCGGCCGGTGAATCCATCGAAGTGGGAATCAGCGGCTGCAAAAGTGCCTCACTGAGTACCAGTGAACTGGTGACTAGCTTAACAGAAGCGTCATCGGCAGTTTTGGACCTGTGTGGTCTGTCTCTGTCTTTATCCTTATGTTTTTTCAGAAGATCGGTAGTCGGATGACTTACAGAAGCCATTTCTGAATACGGAGATCGAGAGCGAAAGTATTTAGCAACAATAAGGGCCTGACAACGAATAGTTTGGGTGTTGAACAAAGCACAAAACTGACAGCGAGGTACGTCATGGTCTGGGCCTAAACAGGTGACACAGTAAGAATGGAAATCTCGGTGTGGTATTTGCTTTCCACAGGTGAGACAACTGTTAACTTTTTCTGACATCGGTTAGAGCTAGAAAAAAGGATCCCCAATGGGGTACTTAGCTTTAGAAGACTTCAGGATGATTAAGTTTGGAAACGAAAACTCAGGTAGTGGCCGACCGGCACTCATGCAAACTGCTTCTGCTTCAGGCTTCTTGCAAGAAAGACTGATGTAATGGTATTGGCTGCCTGTTTTTATACCCCTGATGACCTGACATAAGTCCTGAAGTGAAAGCAACTGACACAGAAATACTAAGTCTCTGGTATTCAAGCTGACTGTGGGCTAGCCCTGGCAGGATAACCCAAGTGTGATGACTGCAACAGTGAAACACAAATAACATCTCGGTAGTTTTAGAAAGAACTGAAGACATGAAAGAAGTCATCAGTTTGTGTTGAGAATCAGTAGTGGGAAGAACTTCCTAGGAAGCCGGTGCCTGCTCAGCGGCTCCAGACCCATCCAAGGTAGAGACATCCTCAGGATCCTTAGTCAAACAAGAGTCTCGCGGCATACCGGGCTGCGAACGGGTCTCGGTAGCAGCCTGTGAATCCACAGAAGCAGGCATCAGAGGCTGCGAAAGCACCTCACTGAGGACTGGTGAACCAGCAACTAGCTTAATGGAAGCATCTTCGGCAGTTTTGTACCTGTGCGGTCTGTCTCTGTCTTTATCCTTATGTTTTTTCAGAAGATCGGTAGTCAGATGGCTTACCGAAGCCATTTCAGAATACAGAGATCGAGAACAAAATATTTAGCTACAATAAGGGCCCAATGATGTATAGTTCTGGTGTTGAACAAAGCACAAAACCTACAGCGAGGGACGTCGTGGTCTGGGCCTAAACAGGTGATGCAATAAGAATTAAAATCTCGGTGTGGTATTTGCTTACCACAGGTGAGACAATTGTTAACATTTTCAGACATTGGTTAGAGCAAGAAAAAAGGATCCCCAATGGGGTACTTAGCTTTAGAAGACTTCAACTTCAATTCGGAAACGAAAACTCAGGTAGTGGCCAACAGGCACTTATGTGAACTGCTTCTGCTTCGGGCTCCTCGGCAAGAAAGACTGATGTAATGGCATCAACTGCCAGATTTTATACCACTGACGACCTGACATCAGTCCTGGAGTGACAATAACTGATGCAGAAATACTAAGCCTCTGGTATTCAGGCTGACTGAGGGCTACCCGTGGCAGGATAACCCAAGTGTTATGACTGCAACAGTGAAACACGAAGAACATCAGGCTGTATTGCCCTCATGGAGAGCAGGGAATGGACATCTTGTTTGGCCTCTGCCCACTGGTTTGGAGGAAGATCGGGGAACCCTTTTGGGGTAGGCAGAGTGTGGAAAGAAAATTTGTATCCCTGGGACACTATGCTGAGGACCCATTGGGTGTTGGTAATAGAGGCCCAGTTGTTTGCATGGAAGGAGAGTTTTCCTCCTAGGGGCACAAGCAGGTGGGCAGAGGTAAGGGGTGGAGGTGTAAAGTCATTGTGAATTCTTTCCATAAGGGGGTGGCTTAGCACTCTGCATTCCCTGGGACTGCTGTCTGCGGGGGGGTCTGTTTCCCCTAAGTCTTGGCTGAGCTGGCCTGGAAGGAGCCAGAAAGGACCAGTGCTTGGATGGGCAATGCCTACTGAACCTCGGAGGCTGGACCTGTAAGAAGTCTTTAATTGTCTGCATAGATTTATCTTTTTCTTCCATCTTTTTTAAGACTTCTTCTGCCTTGGTGCCAAACAAATTGTCTTTGTTCAATGGTGCATCCAATAGTTTTGATTTGATATGGTCTGGTAAGATCTGTTCCTTAAGCCAAGCATACCTTTGAAGTACAGAACCAGTGACTGCTGCCCTGAAAGATGCTCCCAGGGCGTCAAAGCCACACTGCAAGGTGTGTTTAGTAACTTGGCTTGCAGAATGCATAAGCTCTTGTAATTTTTTATTTTCTGCACAAGCAGGAAAGGTAGATATTTTTTGTTTGAGGAGTTCCATGGTATGCTGTTGGTACATCTCATTTGCTCACTCAACTGAGTGCAGTGAGATCATATTCTGATTTCAGGCACTCCTACTGTGTACAAAGAGAACATTTGGGAAGGAAAACCCCTTTAGCCTCTTAATCCTGCTCTGTTACCTCCGTAAAAAAAAAATAATAAATAAATAAATAAAATATGCCCTTACTGTAACTGTCTTAGTTGCTGTTCTGCGTGCTGTTATCTGTTCAGTCACTCTTACTCTGCACTTATTACTGCTTGTTAGTAGCCTTCTAATTTATTGCCTTCTGCACTTGTTTTTTGGTCATTTGTTAATTTAATTGCATTTATTTTAACTGTATTTGCCATAATATTGCTACACACTCGTGTGCTAGCCTGCACTGCAATTTGAATTGTATTTACTGCTGTTTTAGCTGCTTTTCTGTATTAAAAAATAAATAAATAAAAAAAGCTAAGCTTGTTTCCTGCCTTTCCTGTAACTAGTCTAGTCCAGATAAAGACTTGCTGTATTCAGGACTGTTGGTAAGCTTCTGGGCCCACCAAGCCTTGTGTTGGAGGGAAGCCTTCTAGCTTATCAGTGGAAGTGATAAGCACTAGGTAGCCTATCTAACACGGGATGAGTGGGTTTTGGCCCAGAAATTATAGTTTATTGGCCATTTGGGAAGCTTTTCCATCTCTTTCAACCTTCTGATTTAAAAGCCTGTGTTTGTGCTTATTTCCTGCCTTTCCTGTTACTAGTCCAGTCTAGGTACAGATTTGCTGTATCCAGGACTCTTTGTAAGCTTCTGAGCCCCCAAGCCTTTCTGTGTTGGAGTGAAGCCTTCTAGCTTATCAGTGGGAGTGGTAAGCATTAGGTAGCTATCTACCACAAGAGGAGTGGTTCCTGGCCCAGAAATTGTAGCTATTGGCCATTTGGGCAGTTTTTTCCATCTCTTTCAACTTTCTGGTTTAAAAGCCGCACTTCCACTTGTTTCCCACCTTTCCTGTAACTAGCCTAGTACAGATATAGAGTTGCTGTATCCAGGACTGTTGGTAAGCTTCTGAGCCCCGCAAGCCTTTCTGTGTTGGAGGAAACCTTTCTAGCTTATCAGTGGGAGTGGTAAGCACTAGGTAGCCTGTCTACCACAAGAGGAGTGGTTCTTGGCAAAGAAATTGTAGTTTATTGACCATTTGGACAGTTTGTCCATCTCTTTCAACTTTCTGGCTTAAAAGACCACATCTGCGCTTGTTTCCCATCTTTCCTATAACTAACCTACTGGGAAGCACTAGAAAGCCTTAAACTGATACAAGCCTTCTAGCTTAGAAGAGAGACTTTAGAGTGATTAAGTATCAGTTTTCTGTAGTTTCTTGCTGTACTTAACTGTTTTCCGCCTAAATGCCGATTTTTCCAGCATTTATCGTGATTCAAAAGCTTGTTTTTTTCACATATTGTAATTATTTGACTGCCTGCAGTTTTAAAAAGCTGTTTTTTGTTTAAATAATTTGTTTAACTGTTGTAGGCTGCACAGTAAAGTGTGATAACCTTTTCTGATCATTTGTAGTCATTTAAAGCTGTTTTAAGTGTATTGTTTACTGTTTTTGCCCTATCTTTTCAAAAAAATGTCCTTGTTTCCCACCTTTCTAAGCTAGTATAGTCCAGTTTTCAGGCTAGTGCTGAAATCAGGACTGTGTTACAAGTTTCTGAGTTGCCCATACCTTACTTGGATAGAAGGAAGTTTCTCTGTTCACCTGTGAGAGAAGGGAGCTTTGAGCAGCCTATCTGTCCCTGGAGGAGTGGTTCCAGCCCAGAAGTTAGTAGTTTATTGGCCATTTTGGACTAATTTCTATCTCTTTCATTTCCCTGCTATAAAAAACATGTTTGCACGGTTTTGTGCGCCGGGCAGTGCTGTTTAGCTAGGGTTAAATTATTCCCGGCTCCACTAATCTCCTCTTCAGTTTTTCCCTTCAAACTCATCTAACTCTCAACCTAAGCACTCACAAAGCATCCTACAGCCCAGCACTTGCTCAGACCTAATAGCAAGCACTAATATACCCTGACACTTGATTGCCCAGAAGGTCAAGGCTCTTTATTCACCCCTCACCAACCAAGTGACTAAGCAGCTCACCCTACTATTCAGGCATGACCAAAGGGCAATTTCAGGTGTACTCTCCAGTCCAGCTGGTGAATCTGGGTATCCTGAGGCAATGTTACAACTCCCTCATGTACACAGACGACCCTCTCCTCCTACCACAAAAAACTAACATATGCGAGAGATGCAATTATATAGCCAAACTGGAAGCTAAGCTGTCTCCACCCAAGACTGGAACAGACAGTCAAGAGGAGAAGATTAAGACTTGCACCACACCTCCAGCCGCACACAGACCTACTAAACCAGCACTGGCAAAAAATACACATAAATATACAAAATCATACTCGGAGACTCTAAATAAAAACCTGCAAAAGCATCAGAGACCTCTAAAGCAGACACCCAAACAACCTGCACCTACCGTCACAAACCAGACAACACATAAAACACAAAATCAGTGTGCCACACAATCACAGCCCTTAAGGCAAAATAACATACCTAACACACTAGCAATAGGTGATTCTATAGTCAGGCACACTGATGTCCCACTCACTAGGCTGGACAAGCAGAAGGTTACTGTTACCTGCCTGTCAAGAGCCAGAATCCACCACATAACACAAGCACTCAGGTCACTCCAGAACAAGTACAAATATGACTCTGTCATTGTTCATGTTGGTGTGAATAACCTGAGATGTACCTTCCTGGACTACATGAAAAGAGACATGGAAGAGCTCTCTGATCATGTAGCCCAGGCTGGTATGACCCTGACCCTGAATAGCATCCTGCCCTCACCAAGAATGATACCTCAGTATAAAGAAAAAATTATCAATTTCAACAATTGGCTAAGCTTCTGGTGTCATTCAGAGGAGATCCAGTGTCTGTCAGCCTGGGACAACATGCTCGACAAGCCTCGTAGGTTCGCATGAGAAGACTTGCACCTGTCACTCCTAGGCTTTTGAATACTGACCAAGGTTCTTGCTGCCCCCATAGTGCCTTTTTTAGGCAAGGCTCAAAAGTCAAACCCACCTCCGTAAACAGCACAATTAACAAAAAACTGAGGGTTATACTACTCAACGCCAGGAGTTTAAATTTCAAAATGCACGCGCTCAAAGCACTCCTCAGTATGGAGATTGTTGACATCTGTGCAGTAACTTAAACCTGGTTCAAGGCTCCAGAGAGCAGCACAGCACTACCAGGCTACAACTTGTACCACACGTTTCGGCCACAGAACACGGACTGAAACACAAAAGGAGGGGGTGTATCCATATTCATCACGGATACCTACACCTCCAAGTTAGTGGTACAGCATGATACCTCTGAGATCATCCATGTGCAACTAACATCAGGCAAATCTGCAATGCAAATTGTGGCCTGCTACAGATCACCCTCCATGACCCAGGACCACCACTCCACCTTTCTGGAGACACTGGAAAACATGAAGGTCCTACCTAACACCCTGATATTGGGCAATTTCAATTACCCTATCATTAACTGGGAAAACTACTTGAGTACAAGCTCCCAGGCCCAGCGCTTCCTGGAATTCATCAATTCAAATGCCCTGGATCAGCTGGTAAACTCCCCTACCAGAGGTGAAAACATATTGGACCTGGTCATCACAAACATGGGTGACAGGTGTTCCACACCGGAAGTCAACCCATCACTAGTTAGATCAGACCATAAACTAATCACTCTGGATGTCCACACCTCACCACCACCCCCAACTAAGGAAACCACAGTAAAAAACTTTTCAAAAGCAAACTTCACCTTACTTAAGACAGAGGCGGTAAGTTTCACAGCCCCCATGCTAAAGGATAACGCTGCCCAAGATCCAGAAACCTTTACAAATGCACTCTATGAGCACCTACAAAGATGCATGGATCATGCCATCCCTAGCAAAACCAAGACTTACTCCTCTAAGAAAAGGAAACTAGTCTGGTGGACCCCTGCCATAAACAGGCTATACAATAGAAGGAGGAAACTAGTTCAGAAAAAAAGCAAATCCCAAGAAGGAAAGACATCCCTGATGAGTATCAGTAAGAAACTAAGGTCCCTCATAAAATCATCCAAGGCTAACTTTGAAAGAAAAATAGCCAAGGATTCAAAAGATAACCACAAAGCCTTCTTTAGCTATGTTAAGAATCTAAGTGGCAACTCGCAGATATGCACTGAACTAGTGGAAAATAGCACAAAATATACTAAACCTACTGATATTGCCAACATCCTGGCAGATAGATTCAGTGCAAACTTCACCCCCTTCTCACCCCCAAAAGGAACCACAAAATACCAGAAAAGTGTAGTGTCCCGGAAATCACAGACGCACAGGTGAAAATAGCCCTTTCAAAAGCCAAAAGCACAGCATCAATGGGGCCAGATGGTGTCCCAGGCTGCGTCTTGCACGAACTACAGAACAAACTAACCCCCCACCTAAACACGCTGGTTCAACCTCAGCCTCTCCACAGGCTACATGCCCATAGAATGGCGTACAGCAACAGTTATTCCACTCCACAAAGGAGGGACCATAACTGACCTTGGTAACTATCGCCCCATAAGCCTGACTAGCCTGGTCTGGCTATGGAGTGCATCATCATGGAACTCATTAACAAAGACATTGGGAAACTTCAAATACTTGACCCGACCCAGTTCGTCTTTTTTAAGGGCAGATCATGCCTATTAAACCTGGTTGACTTCTTCGAGACAGTCACCAAGGCCGTAGATAAGGGAAAGGTTGTTCACACAGCCAACCTTGACCTTGCCAAGGCTTTCAACACCATTCCCCACTCGGGTATTACAGAAAAACTCACCAGCCTGAACAGAAACCCCTACGTCACGAGATGGGTTGCCAACTGGCTTACAGGCAGAACTCACATGGTAAGAATAGTGGGCTCCAGGTCCAACTCTAAACTCACAAGTGGTGTCCCGCAAGGCTCGGTCCTGGGACCCCTACTGTTCGGCATATACTTCTCAGAAGTACAGGCAAACACAGGAGGACTATGGCTAATGAAGTTCGCCGATGACTGCAAACTGGGAGCCATAATTGACTCTCCGGCTGACATGGACATCCTCCAAAAGGGTCTTACTGAGACGGACACCTGGTGTCAAAGTCATGGCCTCAAGCTAAATGTCAAAAAATGCATAGTTATCCCGTTTGGGAAAAACAAAACACCCACGAATTACCACATAGTTGGCAGCCCCTTTAATACAGAAAGTAGTTGTGTACACTTACCATAAATGTAGATGTTCGAGTGTATTCACTGTTGCAGTCATCACATTTGGGTTATCTGCTTAAAGTAGCCCTCAGTCAGCCTGATTATCAAAGTCTTGGGTCCTGTGTCACTTGCTGTCTCATCTTCCATGACGTCAGGTAGTCAGGGGTATAAAGCATGCACCCAACACCATTACATCAGTTTTTCTTGCCCCAGATGTTAGGTGCCCCCGCTTTACCTCCCCTCACCCCTAAAGAGCCCATATCTATACAGGAAGAATGCAGAGTCCCTGTAATCACAACTATGCAGGTAAAAGCTGTACTCTCTAAAGCCAAAAATACAGCATCCATGGGACCGGACAACATCCCAGGCTGCATTTTACACGAACTTCAGAACGAACTGTCTGCCCACCTAAGCACCATGTTCAATAATAGCCTTGCATCAGGCTTTGTGCCCACTGAATGGTGCACAGCAACAGTTATCCCACTCCACAAAGGGGGAGCCACCACTGATCCAGGGAACTATCGCCCTATTAGCCTAACGAGCCTGGTCTGCAAGGCCATGGAATGTATCATCATGGCTCTCATAAACAAAGACATTGGTAACCTTCAAACTCTGGATCCCACCCAGTTCGGGTTTGTGAAAGGCAGATCATGCCTCCTGAACCTGATCGACTTCTTTGAGGCAGTCACCAAAGCCATAGATGAGAGTAAGGTGGTTCACACAGCCTATCTTGACCTCGCCAATGCTTTCGACACCAGCCCCCATTCTGGAATTATAGCTAAACCACTAAACTAGGTATAAATCCCTACATCACAAGATACGTTGCCAACTGGCTCACTGACAGAACCCACACTGTAAAAGTTGCAGACTCCAAATCTGACTTCAAACCAGTGACAAGTGGAGTACCACAGGGTTCAGTCTTGGGACCTCTCCTGTTTGGTATCTACTTCTCTGAAATACAGGCTAACACAGAAGGCCTCTGGCTAATGAAGTTTGCAGATGACTGCAAACTAGGAGCCATAGCCAAGTCCCCAAATGATGTGGACATCCTACAGAAGGGCCTCGCTGAGACAGATGCCTGGTGTCAGAGCCATGGCCTCAAGCTCAATGCCAAAATGTTCAGTGTCATCCCCTTTGGTAAAATCTATGTAGCCATGAACTACCACATAGGCAGCCATCTACTTAACACTGAATGTGTGATAAGAGACCTTGGGACCCAGGTGGACAGTAGTCTGTCCTTTGATAGTCACATCACCACAGTAGTCAGGAAGTCCTTCTACATGGCACACCTCATCATAAAAGGGTCCTCATCCAGGAAAAAAAAGGTCATTGTTCCCCCTCTACTCGACACTCATTAGACCCATTATAGAGTACAACGCCCCTTTTGGAATGTACCTCACAAGACATCTGCAGCAGCTGGAAAGGCCACAGAAGTACCTCACAAAGAGGATTACTGGCCTCAAACAAATGCCCTACACTGACCGTCTCAAAAAACTCCAGCTTTACTCCGTAGCATATCATCTAATCCGAGGTGATCTCTGCCTAACTTATAAAGCTATGTCAAACCCAAAGCTGTTGGACATGTTACACCTAAAGAAATTCCAATCCCTCCGAGCTACATGCTCTAGGGACCTAAACCTTGTCACTACAATAAACAGGGCATGCTGGAGGGATAGATTCCTGTCTCAGAGACTTCCCATACTCTGGAACAGGCTACCCATCTATGTCAAGCAAAGTTTTTCATTAGCACTCTTCAAGAAAAATCTTGATGAGTGGATGGGAAATAGGAAATACACCTCGGGGATCACTTCTGTGTCTCTGCTCAACAGTGGCACAGGAAAATAACTTTCTTGGGTGGCATAAGCTAGGGAACCTTGTTGGCTAGGCTTACTTAGGCCCTTGGGCTGATAACCTAGTACCTACAAACCTGTGCCCCCATAATGAGAAGCAATTATATACAAGGTTACACCTCCAACAAAAAAGCAAATACACCAAAAAGCTTTAAGCATAGTAAACAAGAATAAAAGTATAGTCAATAGAACTCAGGGGGCTGGAGGGAGGGTAACCAGGACTGCAACAGTGAATACACTCAAAGATCTACATTTATGGTAAGTGTACACAACTGTACTATGTTCTTTGTGTTTCACTGTTGCAGTCATCACATTTGGGTAGATTTGTAAAGCTAAGGATGGGAGGAGGTTATTAGATAGCATTAGGACCAGCTATAAGACCCTGCAAGACTGCAGCGGCAAAGCCAGCTCTGGATTTAGAAAAAAAAAATGGCAAGTGGTAATGCTTGGTGAAGGTATGTACAGAACTCCTGGTAGCAGCTTCGAGGATGTCCCTGGTAGGGACACCTCTGAGAAAGGCTGTAGAGATAGATGCATCCCTGGTTGAATGTGGTCTTATCCCCTGTGGGGTAGGTTTTCCATGGTGCTTATAGCAGAAATGAATGCAATGGCCTCTCCACTTAGAAATGGTTTGCTTTGAGATGGCCTTCCCCTCTGCCCCTGCAGCAAATGCAACCAGCAGCTGTTCAGATTTCCTAAGAGGTTTAGTCCTGTCCAAGTAAAATCTAAGTTGTCTGTGCACGTCCAAGGATTGCAGTATTCATTCCCCTTTGTTCTGTGGATTAGAAAAGAAGGTTGGCAAATGAATGGACTGCTTAATGGCCACAATGGATACCACCTTGGGCATGAAGGAGGGATTTGTCCTGAGGGATACCCTGTCCACATGAAAGATGATGAAAGGCTCTACTGCCATGAGGGCCTGTAATTCAGACACTCTTCTTGCTGAAGTGATGGTTAGAAGGAAGGCTGTTTTCCAAGAAAGGAATTTCAACTCTGCATTTGCAGCTGGCTCAAAGGGAGGTAGATTGAGCTTTTCCAATACAAATTTAAGGTCCCAGGTTGGAGTAGGAGCTCTCCTGGGTGGTCTTAGGTTTTTGGCCCCTCTGAGGAATTGCTTCAGCAGTGGATGAGAGAAGAGGGGTGGTTCTGTATTGTAATGAGATGAAATGGCTGAGGCATGAATTCTGATGGAGGAAAAGGAAAGGCCCTTGTGAAGCATCTCAGTTAAGTATTGAAGAATCTGAGGTAAATTGGATGCTGCTATGCCCATTCACTGAGTTTGGCTCCAGGAACATAATTTTTTCCATTTTTCAGCATAGGATTTTCTAGTACTAGGCCTCCTTGCCTCCAGAATGACTTCTATCACTTGTTACTGAGGGATGGTAACAGATAGATCAGGTAATTAGCCAGGCTGCCAGGTTCAGGGTTTGAAGCTGTGGTTGCCGAATATGGCCCTCCTGCTGGGACAGCAGGGCATGGGTCTGAGGCAGGTGTCATGGTGCCAGCAGTGACATACTGCATAAGAGGGGATACCAGTGTTGGTGTGGCCAGTCTGGTGCAATCAGTATTGTCCTTGGTTTGTCCTGTTTGATCTTTAGTAGTACCTTGGAGAGGAGAGGCATAGGGGGAAAGGCATAAACTAATAGGTTTTTCCAGGTGAAGGACAGGGCACCCACTTTCCAAACTTGTTTGTGGGAAGTCCTTGTGCAGAATTTATCCAATTGGTAGTTCTGGTGGGAAGCAAACAAGTCTGTCTCTGGGCTCCCCCATTTGTTTCACAACATGTTGAATATCTTTGGTTCCATTTTCCATTCATGTGGGTCCATGAGATTTCTGCTTAGATCGTCTGCCAGTGTATTTAGCTTTCCTGGAAGGAAGTGAGCCTGTAGGTGCACTTGGTACCTCAACGCTGTGTTCCACAGAGCCATGGCTAGTCCACAGAGAGGGTATGAGTGGGTTCACCCCTGCTTGTTTATGTACCACATAACAGTAGTGTTGTCCATCTTTACCAATAATTGTCCTGGAAGAATGTGGTCCTTGAAGTTCTGTCAGAGCTTTCTGTACAGCTAACATTTCTTTTTGATTGATATGCAGGTGCATTCAACTTGGGTTCCATTTGCCCTGAATGCACTGCCCTGCCAAGTGAGCCCCCCATGCATAGTCTGATGTGTCTGTTGTTAGGGTTTGGGCGGCAGGGGGTAGAATGAATGGCAGTCCCTTGTTTTGGTAGCAGGTCTCTGCCCACCAAAGGAACTCTATCTGTAGACAAGGTATGATAAGAAACATTGATTCTAGATCCTGAGAATGTTGATACCATAGGCTTTTTAGATACCATTGTGGTTTCCTCATATGCAGTCTTGCATATGGAATTAGTAGAATGCAAAAGGCCATGAACCCCAGGGCTTTCAGTATTTTTCTTGCAGATATCTGGGTCTTTGTGGCCAGTAGTTTGAAGTAGGCTGTCAAATGAACTTGTTTCTCTGGCGTGAGGTAGGCCATCTGGGAAGTTGTATTCAAGCTTGCTCCCAGGAATACAATTTGTTGGCAGGGTAGAAGATGTGATTTCTTTTCATTTATGGTGTACCCCAGAGAAGTTAGCAATTTCTTTACAAATGGCAGATGATTTAATAGTATGTCCTGGATTTACCTGGATTTACCCTGAATTAGACAATCACCCAGGTATGGGTATATTTGAATATTTCTTTGCCTGCAAAATGCAATGACTGGAGATAGGCACTTAGTGAATACCCTGGGTGCAGTAGATAAGCCAAAGGGCAGTGCAGAGAACTGATAGTGCATGTAGCCTGCTCTGAAGCGTAGGTATCTTCTGCAAGATTCCCTTATTGGGATGTGCAAGTAGGCTTCTTTTAAATCCAGTGTTGCCAACCAGGCATCTTTGCCTAGCATGGAAAGCAGCTAATGAAGAGTTAGCATCTTGAATTTTGGGATTACCAAAAATGTGTTTAGGATAGACAGGTCCAGGATAGGACACCAGGAATTGTCTTTTCTGGGTACCAGGAAAAGTCTTGAGTAGAAACCTTGCCCCCATTCTTCTTCTGGGACAGGTTGAAAAGCCCTGATGCTTAAAAGAGAGAGAACTTGCTTTTGAGCCTCTGCCCACTGATTTGGGGGTAGGTCTGGCCAACCGTTTGGGGATGGTAAGGAGTGGAAGTGCAATCTGTATCCCTGGGAAACTATATTTAAAACCCATTTGTCCTGGGTAATGAGTTCCCAATTTTTTGCATGCAGGGCAATCTTTCCCCCTAAAGGAACAGTCAGTTGAGCAGGGCTTGGAAGGTTTAAAGTTAAGTCATTGAGACAGTTTACCATAGGGGGGAGTCTTACTACTCCCTGCTTTGGAAGTGGGAGCCCCCCACTGCTTAGGCCTGTGAGTACCTTGAGACTGAAGCCTGGGTGTTCTGCTGGTTCTGGGTTTGGACTGAGAAGGCCTGGAAGAGGCAGGACCAATTCTTAGAGGGCCAATGCCTACTAAATCTGGGAGGCTGTACTTGCAGGAAATCTTTAACAGTTTTGATTTAGCTTTTTCCTCCATCTTTTTAAGTACTTCTTCTGCTTTGTTGCCAAACAGGCGGTCTTGGTTTAAGGGAGCATCCAGTAATTTAGCTTTAACATGATCTGGCAAAGATTGCTTCTTAAGCCAAGCATGCCTTCTAAGTACAGACCCAGTGACAGCAGCCCTGCAAGATGTCTGTAATGAATCAGAACCACATTGCAAAGTATGTTTTCTAACTTGTTCAGCAGAATGCATTAAATCCTGTAATTCTTTATTTTCAGCACAGTCAGGAATCAACATAATTTTCTGTTTAAGCAATCCAGTAATATGCTGCTGCTATTTTAACATATGAAACTGGCAATTTTAGGCCCTAATGGCCAAAGTTGCAGAAGTATATATCTTCTTACCCCATCTATCCAGCACCCTGGAATCTCTATCAGAGGGGGTAGGATTTTTGGCAGTAGTAGCCTTAATGCCCTTGGGTCCCTGTGAAATGGTCTCAGGATCTGCAGTAGGACTTTTAAAGAGGAACTTATGAGAGTCAGGAACCCTGTAATACCCATCAGGTTTTCTGGGAGCAGGAGGTAAAGTGTCAGGGGGCAGGCTAGATTCTGAGAAGGCATCATCCACAATGTCCAGTACAGGAGGGATAGCTAAAGGCCTGTGTTGAGGCAGGAGTATGAATTCCCTAAGCTTCTTTTTGGAGTCAGAGTAATCCTGGCTTTCCCAGTGGAAATGCTCCCTAAGAGTATGCAAGGTTTCACCAAAAGAGAAATCCTCTGGAGGGGAAGCAGAGGGAATGGAGTCCTCTGCATTAGAATCCTCATATGTAGATAAGGTCAAATCCTGGTCATCAGAGAAAACAGAAATTTCAGAATCCTGATCAGAAGAATCAGAAGGAAAATCAGTCCTAAGTCTCTTAGAGGGGGAAGGGTGGCTTCCCCTGATTAGAGTAATAAGGTCTTCAGCCATTCTTATAATTTGTTTTTTAGGCATAGGGGCCTGACCATGCAGTCTGGGCGTCAGTTTTCTAGGCATGGATTGAGTTTTAGGCCTTGAAGAAGAAGATGGCGTCGGTTTAATATGCAAGTCAGTAGGCCTGAATACACCCTCAGAAGCTGGTGCCAGCACAGCGGCTCCAGACCCATCCAAGGTAGAGACATCCCAGGTTCCACAGTCGAAGAAGCATCTCGCGGCATACCGGACTCCGAATGGGTCTCAGTAAAGGTCTGTGAATCTGAAGTAGCAGGTATCAGGGGCTGTGAAAGCACCTCACTGAGTACCGAAGAACTGGCGACTAGCTTAGGAGAAGCATTGTCGGCAGCTTTGGACCTATGTGGTCTGTCTCTGTCTTTATCTTTGCATTTTTTCAGAATGTCAGTAGTCAGGAGGCTTACCGAAGCCATTTCTAGATAATTGAACCGAGTACCAAAATATTTAGAAGCGTAAATGAACTCATGACAAATAGTACGAGGTTTGAATAAGGCACAAAACTGACAGCGAGGTACGTCGTGGTCTGGGCCTAAACAAGGAATGCAGTACGAATGAAAATCTTTATGAGGTATTTGCTTTCCACAAGAAATACAATTATTAACTGTTAGATTTTATGAATATAAATCTGAAATTAATTATGTTGTAAATATGCTGAAAGAAAAGGCTTGCTTAAATGCAGAAACAAAGCTTAAGTAATATGTGATCAGCAGTCATACTAAATGACCATGGCTTGGAAAAGGAATCTGCTGAAAGGACATTTTTCCCTTAAAGAACAATGGCATGTTATTCTGCATGGAAAAACAGGATAACAGATGTTTTTTATACAAAGATCCAAATAAAATACAGGATGTTCACACTGTCAGAAAAGCTGATCTCTGACAATGTGTTTTCTCAAAAATATGTTTTTCTTCATAAAAAACAGGATATGCTTATCAGCATTGACATAAGAACACATGTTTCTATACACAGATTCAAATAGAATACAGGACAATGTGTTTCCTCAAAATATGTTTTTCTACATGGACATCAGGACACTGTTACAGGATATTCACACTGTCAGAAAAGCTGGTCTCTTACAAGACATTGTTAAACAAGGAAGTTTAGTATTGTTTCTACAGGATAAGCAATTCTCCAAAATATGTTTAAAAAGAGTATATAAAGAGCTGTATAAATCCAGTTGTTTAGGGATATGGTAGGAACACATTTGGTGTTCTGAGGTAAATGTTATATCTCTCACATCATCTGTACTATATGAGAAGTAAAGTTGGAACAGTAATTTTAAGCTGCAACGTTTGTCCAGTTTTATTTATTATAAAAGTTATTGGTTACTGCTCTTAAAGACAAGTGCTGCAAAGTATATTCTCTCATCAGTGTATATTCTGCAAGTTTCTGTATGCAACAGACTGTGAATGCAAATATAATCAGACTTTGAATTTTAGCAAGAATCCAGCCAGCAAGACTGAGTGTCTTAAGAACACTGCAGATCCATCACACCAAGCAAGAAGCAAGTAAGAGCTATATAATATTTTTTCAATGGCGAGCCAGGCAGGAGTGACTAGCTCCATATAATTTTTCAATGGCAAGCTAGCCTGCATTTGAACCTACAATCTGCATTCAAACACAGGAGGAGTGATGGTAAGCCCTGCAGCGGGTCACTTCAGTTAAATTGCAGTAACTAACATTTGTACGTATGTGTCAATTCTGAACAGAAGTATTCCAGTTTATGCAGCTTGCAGTAGTAAAGTTTTTTAGACGTCTACATCCGGAGTGAGACAGAAGTTCCAGTCGCAGTGCCATAATTTCACTAAAGAAAAGGGGGATATCCACTAGCCCATCAGTCCACTGCCTGTTGTGCTTTCCCAGCTTCTCAAGTGACTTTGAAAATTTCCAGCCATCTGCAACAACAGCCTGATCACCTGTTTTCTTGCTCACTGGTAAGACTTTTTTCTACGTCACATTTTTTAGTATGGTTGCTATTCGACAGTTTTGGATATTAAACAGTCTTGGATATTAGATTAGACAGTATGGATATTTTCATGCATAATTTAAGCAAATGTAAAAAAATGCTATGTTGGTATACACAGCACATTAGTAAATGTAAAACCTTATTAGGGCAGGTTGATAGTAAGGCATTATGCAAATGTATTACAATATTTGACTGGTATCTCAAAGAAAACCATGTGAAATATGACAAATGTTTATTGTGTGCTTCAACAAAAACTGCATTTTGTGTATTATGTCATAAAAAAATATTGCATCATATTGCGAAAGAAATAGACTGTAAAGACAGATCTGAAAAATTAACTAAGGGTAAAGTGTTTCCATTACATTCTGATATTGAACAGTTATGTCCTGTCACCACATGTGAGTCAAATCAGTTACTGATAGAACCCCTAGTACATTTTGTTACAAAGGAATGTAGTAAACTTCTAAACGACAGACACAATGAGTTCAGGAAGCTTAGACAAGTTATACACACATCTTTTCAAAAGTGCATAGGAGTTTCAAATTCAGCAGAACAGCTTACTAAAGAATGTCAGAAAGACCATGCAACATCACAGGAAATTCAACAGAAGTTCCAGGATAAAGAAAATAAATTAGCTGAACTGACAGAGACTGGGAACTTCCTACATACACAGTTAATCTGTGCAAAAGAAATATATTTTATAATATGTTTATGTTTTGAAAATGGTTAAGCATGCATGCTAGGATGGTAAGGACATGACATGCTTGTATAAAGATATACAGATACAAGACAGACATGCATGTGTGTTCTTTTCATCTAGAGTACATCTGTTACAATACACAGGCAGACAACAGCAAATATAAATAATATAAATATAAATGTGTTGGTTAAACTAATATCTATTTTGTTTTTTACAATTTGTTTATAATTATATAGTAACACCAAACAGTTAAAGTTCTGAATTTTAAAGAAGAAAAATCACAGATGGTATTATTCAAACAGTTTTTGTAAAATTAATGGCAGGACAGTTCAATAGTTAAATAAATAAATAATAAAAAAATACTGAAATCCATGTAAGGTAATTGTAAAATTATGTCTATTTATGTTGTATAAATGCATAGTTATGCAAATCACAACCACATTAAAGGAAAAATGCTAAAAGAATTAACTATAGTTTACAGAGTATGAAATGTGAGCTCTGACCTTCCTAGACTAGATGAATAGTTACAGGAAATGCTGGAAAGATAAGATAAACAACAAGACTGATTGCCAGGCAAGTAGCTTGAGTTTTTCTAAAGCATCATTGTTATTAAAACATAATTGTTAAAATGTTTACAGACAACACTGTTTAATAATTGTCATAAAATGCCACAATTGTGCATAGATGTCACTGATAATCTGTTTGCAAGTAAATGTTAAAAAAAAAAAAAAAACTCAGTTGCATCAAGTACAGCCAGCAAATGGGCTATAGTATATATACAGTTCAAATCAATTGTGCAGGAGAATGTAAATGCCTACTAGAGGTAGTAAACAGCAAAAGCTTTATAAAAAATTATCAAATCAGACAAAAGTTCATAATTTAATAAAATAAATGTATAACCATAGTGTTAGGCTGACATACATTCTATTTTCACAGCATAGGGCAGGTAAACAGTGCTGAAGTACTACAAGGGGAGGGGTACTTTCTCAGTTTTACACTGACTGTATAAGAGGAGGGCACTTTCTCAGTTTTACACTGACTGTATAAACAGACTGTGACAAGGGTCTGAAATAAAGCTACATAAAAATAAATAATAAGGGTCTAAAATAAAGCTACAGGAAAAAAATATATATATCTCATTCATTCTTGACAATACTCTTTTAGGTAGAGGGAAAACAGGTATTAGTGTATTAGAAATACTGGTAAACTGGATTAAACCTGACAGGATAAGATATTTTACAAGTTGTTAATAGCTATCATAATGGTTATTATTTTATTGTTTAGAAAAACAAGAGATGATTTAAAATTGCTTTATTAAAGCTATACAAGAGAGAATAAAGATATGCAAAATGCATAAATGTTTCTAATAGCAAGAATGGTCACTATTTTTAATATGTTTTTGGCAAAGCAATGTTGGTATAAAAACATCAATGTTTAATAATTGTTGAGTATGTAGTTTAAAATAACAGGACATATGAATTTGGTATCAATTCCACTAGATATTTCTAAAGAGACAAACATTTTCCAAGATTTTGCTTAATATTAATGTTATTAAATTTGTAAGATTAGACTAAATGTACTTTATAGTCATTGTATGTACAAATGCAGAAGAATTCAGTACAAATGAGATTAATGTCTAGTAATAAATATGTGTGAAAACCATATTTAATAAAAAATGGGTCCAGGGTACCTACTAGATTGAAATGCATGAATAGCAAACAGTCTGTGTAAATACATACTGTACAGGATACATCGTAATAAGTTCAAAAGTAATTTGTCAAGTTGTAATATCATTGGTTTTACCACAGTAAAATAACTGCTTTCAAATATTTATTATCTAAGCCCAGTTCAGTACTTTACCAAGATGTTAATGGGCAGTTCAAAGACATGACCACAATGTTATGGTTAAAATGACATTGAAATTGTGTGTTTTCAGTAGTGTATAAATGCTTGCAGTAGCACATGGTTACTGTCTCTTTAGTTAATTCAACAGTTGCAAAGAGTTAATGAAACCGTTCTAAGTCATAAATTAAATTCTGTGATTGCAAAATAATAAATTAATCAAGTAACATTAAAGCAGACACAGCTCATAACTGATAAAATATTTTCACAGAATGGTCTGCAAAAGAAAAAGTTGTTAAATACATTCAGTTTTGGTAGTAATACTTTAATATCATTGTATTAACTATGTAAAATTGCATTTTGATTTGTTGTATCAAACTAAAGGTTTGTTTCTTAATGTGTTTTCTATATAAAATGTTTTGAGTATGTTTAAAAACAGAGGGAATTGTTAGATTTTATGAATATAAATCTGAAATTAATTATGTTGTAAATATGCTGAAAGAAAAGGCTTGCTTAAATGCAGAAACAAAGCTTAAGTAATATGTGATCAGCAGTCATACTAAATGACCATGGCTTGGAAAAGGAATCTGCTGAAAGGACATTTTTCCTTAAAGAACAATGGCATGTTATTCTGCATGGAAAATCAGGATAACAGAAGTTTTTTATACACAGATCCAAATAAAATACAGGATGTTCACACTGTCAGTAAAGCTGATCTCTGACAATGTGTTTTCTCAAAATATGTTTTTCTTCATAAAACAGGATATGCTTATCAGCATTGACATAAGAACACATGTTTCTATACACAGATTCAAATAGAATACAGGACAATGTGTTTCCTCAAAAATATGTTTTTCTACATGGACATCAGGACACTGTTACAGGATATTCACACTGTCAGAAAAGCTGGTCTCTTACAAGACATTGTTAAACAAGGAAGTTTAGTATTGTTTCTACAGGATAAGCAATTCTCCAAAATATGTTTAAAAAGAGTATATAAAGAGCTGTATAAATCCAGTTGTTTAGGGATATGGTAGGAACACATTTGGTGTTCTGAGGTAAATGTTATATCTCTCACATCATCTGTACTATATGAGAAGTAAAGTTGGAACAGTAATTTTAAGCTGCAACGTTTGTCCAGTTTTATTTATTATAAAAGTTATTGGTTACTGCTCTTAAAGACAAGTGCTGCAAAGTATATTCTCTCATCAGTGTATATTCTGCAAGTTTCTGTATGCAACAGACTGTGAATGCAAATATAATCAGACTTTGAATTTTAGCAAGAATCCAGCCAGCAAGACTGAGTGTCTTAAGAACACTGCAGATCCATCACACCAAGCAAGAAGCAAGTAAGAGCTATATAATATTTTTTCATTAACTTTTACTGACATTGGTTTAGAGCATGAAAAAGGATCCCCAATGGGGTACTTAGCTTAGTTGAAGACTTCGGATCTGAAACTCGAAAACTAAAATTTCAGGAGTCGGCCGACCGGCACTTGCGAACTGCTTCTGCTTCGGGCACTGCACGGCAAGAAAGACTGATGTACTGGCATTGGCTGCATGCTTTATACCCCTGACTACCAGACATCATGGAAGATGAGACAGCAACCGACGCAGGACCCAAGACTTTGATAATCAGGCCGACTGAGGGCTACTGCAAGCAGATAACCCAAATGTGATGACTGCAACAGTGAAACATGAAGAACATCAGGTAATAAGAGATCTGGGTCCCAGGTAGATAGTAATCTCTCCTTTGACAATCATATTGCCAAAGTAGTTAGGAAATCCTTCTATGTCACCCATCTAATTACTAAAGGGTTCGCATCTAGAAATAAAGAGGTTATAGTGCTCCTCTATTCGTCACTCATCAGACACATCATAGAGTACAATACCCCATTGGGATGTACCTCACAAGACACTTCTAACAGCTGGAGAGTCCACAAAAGTACCTCACCAAGAGGATTACTGGCTTCAAACACATGTCCTATGCAGCCCAACTGAAAAAACTCCGGCTGTACTCAGTGGCATATCACTTCCTCAGAGGTGATCTCTGCCTGACTTACAAAGCCATATCCAACTCAGAATTGATGGACATGCTCCACCTAAAGAAATCCAAGTCACTGCGAGCCACGTGCTCTAGTGAGCTAAACCTCACCAAAACAATAAATAGAACATGCTGGAGGGATAGATTCCTATCACAGAGACTCCCCATGCTTTGGAACAAAATTCCAAACTACATTAGGCAGAGCCCCTCACTAACACTCTTCAAGAAAACCTTAATGAGTGGATGGGTAACAGAAACTACACCCCTGGGATCACTTCATTGGCTCTACTTGACAGAGGATCAGTTAATTAATCAATGGGATGACGAAAGCCGACACACTCTGGCTAGGCTTATAAATGCCCCGGGCAGATAGCCTAGTACCTACCTATGAACCTATGTGGAACTGACAATTTAGCACTCTAATGGCAAGAATTGCAGAGGTGTATACTTTTTTACCCCATCTGTCTAAAGCTCAAGAATCTCTGTCCGAGGGGGGTGGGATTCTTAGCTGTGGTTGCTTTAATTCCTTTATGTCCTTGGGAGATGACCTCTGGGTCAGCAGTAGGATTTTTGAAAAGAAATTTATGAGAGTCAGGGACTCTGTAATACCTGTCAGGTTTCCTGGGAGCAGGAGGAAGGATGTCAGGAGTCAAACTAGATTCCATAAAGACATCATCCACAACATCCAAGACAGGAGGAATGGCTAAAGGTCTGTGCTGTGGCAAATTCCCTGAGTCTCTTTTTGGACTGAGGATAGTCCTGACATTCCCATTGGAAATGCTCCCTTAAAGTATGTAGGGTTCCACCAAATGAAAAATCCTCTAGAGGAGAGGCAGAAGGAATGGATTCATCTGCATATGAATCCTCATAAGCAGATAAAGGTTGCATGTCTTCATATTCAGAAACCTCACAGTCATCGGACTCCTGGTCAGATAAAACTGCTGGGGACAAGTCTCTTTTTCTTTTGGAAACATACTGTAAAATGTGGGATGTGTAATCAATGTGGATACATATTAGAAGCAGCTAGTATAATGATTGATAATATGGGTCATACAAGGATCAAATTGAAATATGGCAACTGCAAGACCAAAATGATTATTTATTTGACAAAGTGCACAGCATGTTCCGGTTTTTACATAGGTAAAACTGAAAGATGTTTTAGAAAACGTATATATGATCACGTTTACTGTATAAGAAGGAAATACACTACTAATGCATTATACAGGCATATTGAAAAGATGGGAGACACTCATGAATTTAGGTTTGCTATATTGGAAATTATTAATACAGATCCTCGGGGGTGTGACCACAAAGCACTATTAGCATTCAAGGAAACGTGGTGGCAATTATATTTAGATGCCACAAATCCAACTGGACTTAATGATTATATTTCCTATAAATCAATTTTAGAGATGCATTAGTTTTATTTGCATTATGTGACTAGCAGTGCACATTTAGGTCATGCATAGTATTTAATAATAATTTTTAAAAACAATTTCGCTTCCAATCTATAGGAAGTGTTTAGTTTTTATTTTTATGATATTTACAAAATGCAAAGCATATATTATTTACAGAGTACATGGGTATTGGATGTATGAATTTATTTTAATAATATTTATATTGTAGTTGATTTTACAATATTTTACACATAATGTATGTTATATGTTTTTAGGACTTAGTAACATTGTTATGCAAGTGACAAGCATATATTATGAAATGTATTCGATTCACAAGTCACATCTTCTTGCTTTTCATTCAATTTTCGTTTGTGAAGTAGATGCTATTTTATTAGATGTTTAGTGTCATATGTTTCATAGGATGTTTGCGTATATATTTTTTCGGGTATGTAGTTCTGGTTGCAATGTGAGTATAATTAGCACACGGCTTTAAATGCTGGATTTATTTTTGGCGCCAAATTTTAAATAAAATTTTAAATAAAAGGAGTTTTTGTTTAGCGTTTCAGTGTTCTGAAGAAGACCACATTGTAGTGGGTGAAAGCGCTTAACACTGTTTTTTATGGCTTAGTGTGTTTGGAATAAATTCCATGTTTTTGTAAGAAGAAGAGGTTTGTGCACTTATTGGTGATAGCATGGTTGTGTACATTCCATTCGGAAGCAGTTCTTGATCTATTCTGTTGTTAAAGAACTAAAGATGCAAAAGAAGTCATCAGTTTGTGTCGAGTATCGGTAGTGCGAAGAACTTCCTTGGAAGCCGGTGCCTGCTCAGTGGCTCCAGACCCATCCAAGGTAGAGACATCTGCAGGATCCTTAGTCAAAGAAAAGTCTTGCGGCACACCAGACTCCGAATGGGTCTTGGTAGTGGCCTGCGAATCCACAGAAGCGGGCATCAGGGGCTGCAAAAGCGCCTCACTGAGGACCGGAGAACTGACGACTAGCTTAACGGAAGCATCATCGGTAGTTTTGGACCTGTGTGGTATGTCTCTGTCTTTATCCTTACATTTTTTCAGAAGATCGGTAGTCGGATGGCTTACCAGGAATACGGGGACTGAGAACGAAAATATTTAGCTACAATAAGGGCCAGACGACGTATAGTTCTGGTGTTGAACAAAGCACAAAAGCAACAGCGAGGTACATTGTGGTGTGGACCTAAACAGGTGATGCAGTAAGAATGGAAGTCTTGGTGTGGTATTTGCTTTCTGCAGGTGAGATAATTGTTAGCTTTTTCTGACATCGGTTAGAGAAAGAAAAAAGGATCCCCAGTGGAGTATTTAACTTTAGAAGACTTCACCTTCAATTCGAAAACTAAACTCAGGTAGCGGCCGACCGGCACTCATGCGATCCGCTTCTGCTTCGGGCTCCTCATCAAGAAAGACTGATGTAATGGCGTTGGCTGCCTGATTTTATACCATTGATGACCTGAAATCAGTCCTGGAGCAACAGTAACTGATGCAGAAATACTAAGCCTCTGGTATTCGGGCCGACTGAGGGCTACCCCTGGCAGGATAACCCAAGTGTGATGACTGCAAAAGTGAAACACAAAGAACATCATCCTCCACAACATTCAGGACTGGGGGGATGGCCAAAGGTCTGTGTTGTGGAAGATCCAGGAATTGCAAAAGTAAATTAAGGCACCAAAGTTACACACTGGAAATCAGTCACTGTACTTTATTGCAGAAGACAAACGGTAGTCACTGTACTTTATTGCAGAAGACAAACGGTAAGCGCTTTCACAAATTAATGTTGCTTCATCAGACCACATCACTACAACTGATGCTTGGTTAAATACTAGGACAATTAGTATGACATCACAATTTAAAGAGATATTCCCTGAGTCTCTTTTTAGACTAAGGGTAGTCCTGACTCTCCCATTGGAAATGCTCCCTTAAGGTATGCAGGGTTTCTCCAAAGGAAAAATTCTCTGGGAGAGATGCTGAAGGAATAGAATCCTCTGCATCAGAATCCTCAACACTGAAACATGAAGAACATGTGGAAGATTCCAGAAACCCCCACAGGATTGCTCTGGAAAAGCCTGCCCTGGCTCTGGAGACTTGGTCTAATTTGTAGTGTTTGGTGAAGGCATGGATACTGGACCAGGTGGCTGCTTCCATAATGGATGCTGTGTCCAGCCCTTTAAGGAAGGCTTTGGAAGTAGCCATGCATCTGGTGGAGTGAGCACTCATCCTATGGGGTAAATGCTTGCTATAGTTTGAGTAGCAGAAGGAAATATATTTTCTGATCCAACACAAAATAGTTTATTTGGAGAATGCCTTGCCCGGAGCCCTGGGATGGAAGGAGACAAGAAGTTGGTTAAATGTTCTGATTGACTTAATTTTCTCTAGGTAGAATCTAAGTTGTCTGTGTACATCCAAGGAATGGGGAATCCTCTCACTATTAGTTGGAGAGGGGAAAAAGGAAGGTAGATGAATATATTGATTTAAGGACAGTTCATTGACCACTTTGGGCATGAAGGAAGGATTAGAGCCTAAGGTCACCCTATCCTTGTGGAAGGTTATGTAGGGGGGCAGGCCATGAGAGCCTGTAACTCTGACACTCTCCTAGCAGAAGTAATGGCCACCAACAGTACAGTCTTCCATGTACAGAATTGTAAAGTGGCATTGCTAGCTGGCTCAAAGGGGGCCAGTGTTAGTTTTTCCTGGACAAAATTGGGGTCCCAGAGTGGTGGGATGGGTTTTCTAGGTAGTCTGATGTGCAAGACCCCTCTCAAGAAAATGTTTATATCCAGCCTGGATAGCAAAGGGGATCTAGAGGCAGACAAGCTGAAATGGCTGAAAGGTGGACTTTAAATGAAGAGTAAGAAGAGCCATCTTAATGAATTCACACACAAGCAAAAAAGTACAGTTGTGTACACTTATCATAAATGTAGATGTCCGAGTGTATTCACTGTTGCAGTCATCACATTTGGGTTATCCCTGCCAGGGTAGCCCTCAGCTGGACTGAATACCAGAGGCTTAGTATTTCTGCATCAGTTGCTGTCACTTCAGGACTGAAGTCAGCTTGTCAGGAGTATAAAGTAAGGCAGCCAACACTGTTACATCAGTTTTTCTTGCCCTAACTGTCAGGACCCCCCAAGTGGGAGCCAGGTTCTGGTGGAAGAACCCCACCAGTAGAAAGTAAATACCAAAATGTCCCTTGTAAGGAGAGAGAAGAAAGAAGGGGGGGGTGGAGGGAGGGAAACCAGGACTGCAACAGTGAATACACTCGAACATCTACATTTATGGTAAGTGTATACAAAGTACAGTTGTGTACACTTACAATAAATGTAGATGGTTGAGTGTATTCACTGTTGCACTCATCACACTTGGGTTATCTGCCTGCAGGTAGCCCTCAGTCAGTCCGAATACCAGAGACTTAGTATTTCTGTGTCAGATGCTGTCACTCCAGGACTGACGTCAGGTCATCAGGAGTATAAAAACAGGCAGCAGACACCATTACATCAGTTTTTCTTGCCCCAAATGTCAGGATCCCCCTGAATAGGGAGCTAAGTTATGGTGGGGAAAAACACCACCAGTAAAAAGTAAATACCAGTACCAATACCCCAGCAGGAGTGAGTAATAGCCATAGAGAGGAGAGAGAGAGAGAAAACCAGGGGGCTGGAGGGAGGGAAACCAGGACTGCAACAGTGAATACACTCGAACATCTACATTTATGGTATGTGTACACAACTGTATTATGTTCTTCATGTTTCACTGTTGCAGTCATCACACTTGGGTGGATTCCTAAAACAGGAGAAGGATGGAGGCAGTCAAGTAGAGTTAGGACTAGCTAGTATGCCTTGCAGGACTGCTGTAGCAAAACCTGCCCTGGATTTGGAAAAGATAGACAGGTAGTAATGCTTGGTGAAGGTGTGTACAGAACTCCAGGTAGCAGCCTCCAGGATGTCCCTGGTTGGGACTCCCTGAGAAATGCTGTTGAGGTAGATGTTGCCCTAGTGGAATGTGTTCTGTCCCCCTGAGGGGTTGATTTCCCTTGGTGATTGCAGCAGAAATGGATGTAGTGTGCTATCCATTTGCAAAATAGTTTGTTTTGAAATGGCATTGCCCTCTGCCCCTGTTGCAAAGCTGACTAGTAACTGGTCAGATTTTCTGAAGGGCTTAGTCCTATCAAGGTAGAATCTGAGCTGTCTGTGCACATCCAAGGAGTGTAGGATCCTTTTCCCTTTATTTTGAGGATTAGGGAAGAAGGTTGGCAAATGGATGGCTTGGTTGAGAGCCACACTGGACACCACTTTAGGCATAAAGGAAGGGTTAGTCCTGAGGGAAACCCTATCAGCCTGGAAAATAATGAAGGGTTCCACAGCCATCAGTACTTGTAGCTCAGACACTCTTCCACCTGAAGTGATGGCTAGAAGCAAGGCTATTTTCCAGGAGAGGAATTTTAACTCTGCTGACGCAGCAGGTTCAAAGGAGGGAAGTGTGAGCATTTCCAGCACAAAGTTAAGGTCCAAAGCAGGGGTGGGTGCTCTCCTTGGTGGCCTTAAGTTGTTTGCCCCTTTCAGGAACTGTTCGATAAGAAGGTGTGAGAAGAGAGGTGGCTCAATGCTGTAATGAGCAGAAATGGCTGAGGCATGAATCTTAATGGAGGAGAAGGACAGGCCTTTGTGGAGTAGATCTGCTAAGTAATCCAGGATTAGAGGCAGGGAGGGCAGTGTAATGTCGTCTCCTTTAGATTGAATCCATGAGCAGAACCTTTTCCACTTATCAGCATAGGATTTTCTTGTACTGGGTCTTCTGGCTTCAAGAATGACGTCCAGCACCTGCTTGCTTAGTGTTGCTGGGGGAGAATTCAAGGAATAAACCAGGCTGCAAGATTTAGGGTTTGCAGTTGTGTATACAGAATCTGTCCCTCCTGCTGAGAGAGAAGGGTTGGATTCTGGTGTAGGTGCCAGGGTGGCACCAATGTCAGCCTATGCAGGAGTGGGTACCAGTGCTGTCATGGCCAGTCTGGGGCAATCAGAATTTTCCTTGGTCTGTCCTGTTTTATCTTGAGTAATACTGTTGAGAGAAGGGGAGAGGGGGAAAGGCATAAATTGAGAGATTTGCCCACTGAAAAGATAGGGCATCCACTTTCCAGGCCCTGCTGTGTGGATTCCTGGTGCAGAATTTGCTGAGCCGGTTGTTGTAGGGGGAGGCATAGAGATCTACCTCTGGGATCCCCCCATTTCTGAATCAGAAGGTTGAAGTTGCTGGGTTCCAATCAGGGTTGCCAGATGTCCCTATTTCAGCGGGATTGTCCCGAGATCAACACAGAAATCCCGGGTCCCATTGTAAGCTGTAAAAATCCTGATGGCAATTTAAAATTGACAGCTCCATTGGGTTCCTCCAGTTCCACCATTCTGATCCTACTTCAAGACAAGGTGAGTGACTTCCTGTATGTTGCCTGGCTGTGCGCTTGCCTTGTACACCCATACGTACCCTTTTTTCACAAGTTTCTCGTCATCCTGTGCGTGGGTGGGTGTGATAAGGCTGCATGTTCCTTGTTCTGCTCTGCTGTGTCATGCTACAGCTACTACGAGCTACCAATAGCTCAGAAAGACAGACTGCTCAGTGACTGTGCGCAAGTGAGTGAGTCTAGACGACGTTTGTTTCTAAAGATTCCATGAGTCCACTGTGCTGACTGCTGCTGTTCAACTTTTGTTTCCAAATTTCAGCCTGAGCAAGCTGGATGAAAAAAGAAAGGTATGTTTATGCATGAATGATAGAGTCTCATTGATTGAAAAAACATTTTTGTTAGATCAAGGCATCAAGCTCAGAAACATTAAGTTTAAGTGTGATATGTGTTGTTGTCTATATGAGCATCTGTCTGTAGTTGTCTTCCTTATTTTATTTTATAATATGTTTCTTGATTCTATCTAAAAATGGAATGTCTTATTTTGCTGGAAGTTTCTCTTGATTATATTATTCCTTGTATGCACTGTGTGCTTTTTTAACAGCTGGAGAATTAGCATACATAAGATATATAGCCAAGATGTATATTTCAAGACTTTTAACACACACACACACACACATATATATATATATATATATATATATATATATATATATATATTTTTTTTTTAATATATATTTTTAATACATTTTTTAACATTTTGTACTATTGCTGAGTTCCTGTATGTAGAAACTCAATACAAGTGTTTTTGCCACCCACCCCCTGCTTGGTACACATTCCATATACATGCACACACATATATTTATACTTTTATCTCTCACTATTATATGTTTTTCATATATGTGCATATAGTATAGAACATATTGGAATTGTGACTTTAAGAGCTTTTATCATGTGCTTTCTATTAGGCATTCAATTGTTTTTTACTAGAAGTGATACCATATTTAAATGGAGTTGGAGTGCTTTAATATTGTTTTAAGTCTGAAGAAGCGTCCTTGGAGACGTGAAAGCGCTTACTTTATGAAATAAAGATTATATATATTTTTTACTCAGTGGTTTGCTTCGATTGTTGTTGTTGTGGAGTACCTGCCATTCTTCTACATTTGATTTTGGACATTTTTGCTTGGAGGTCCTTTACCCTTGTGGTGTTTTCTCCCTTTTTTTGCAAAGGTATGTATGGCTATTAGAATTGAATTTGGAAATATGTAGCTTATAAATTATAATGAAGGGGCAGTTGAAAGAAACTGATTGTGTTTGTATTATGTACCCTGCTGCAGCTGCTGCAGAGCTTAGTTCAAGACTGGTTGTTAGGTTAAGGGAGATCTTTTTAGAGGTGGTTATTGTAACTTTGGAAGACTTTTTTTTTTTTTTTTTTTTTATGCTTAGGCTAATTAATGATAGGAATAGCGATTTTTTTAGTATGGATTACAACTTGAAGCAGGAGGTGACTGAAAGGAGGAAATTTTCCAAACCCAGAAAATAGGGTCTTGATTTGAAGCAATAATGCATGCTACTGTGCTTGCCTCGCAATTTGCATACACCTACAGTTTTTAAAAAGAGGAAAAGAAAAAAAGTCAGCTTAGTCAACAAGGCTCTATTTACCACATTTACACCTCTGAGGAGTGTACTTAAATGGAGAGCAAGGGAATTATGCTATGATAGGTCATCCCACTGTTTTAATATTAGAAGACATTGCAGTGTTCTAGCCATTATCTACTGCCTTACGTGATAATGTGCATGATACAACCTGAAATAAAGTAAAAAAGCTGTGGATTGGCTCACTGATGGAGTGTGTGTGTGACTGTGTATATGCATATATGTGTTTTCATTGTTGCCTCACAGTCAGATGCTGTCCGGTTCTATTCTCAGCTAGAGCGTCTTCTGCGTGGAGACATGCGTGAATGGACGTACCTTCATTGAAGGTTGTGCGTCAGGGCTGGTAACTCGGCACGTAAAAATCAACTACCAATCATTAGCGGACGGGAGTTCCGCTGTGGCGACCCCTAACGGGGAAAAGCCGAAAAACACAACAACATTTTAATAAATTTGTGTTTTAATTGTTATTGTTATTATCAGTAAGACTTTTTCTTTATGGTTGGAGTTGGACTAAGGTTGTTTTGTATAATGATGCTGCTACCAGTGAGCCAAAATATATTACTTTTGTTATTTATTTATTTGAATATTCATTTGATCACAACCAGATATGAAATTTACACTGTCAGAAGAGAGTCAGTAAATTTGCAGTAGTTGGTAGTTATCTGTTTGTGAGTGGTGCCGTGTGAGCATGTGTGTGTGTGTGTGTGTGTGTGTGTGTGTGTGTGTGTGTGTGTGTGTGTGTGTGTGTGTGTACTGTATGCTCATGTGCACTTACACGTGGAGACACACAGGTGGGGCTGCAGTGGGATGGCTATGTGTCTGACAAAAGCTGATATGTATATATGTGTCAATGTAGCTTTTTATCTTTTATTTATTTATTTGATTGCAATTAGAGATCTCAAATGTGCCCATTTATAAAATTACTGTAACTGATGTGCAAATCTATGGTATGTGGTCTGGACGTTTGCAGTGGGCTGCACACTGTATGCATTTGACAAAAATAAACTGAAGTACGTTGTTGTGGCAATAAATGGCATAGTTCTTCATTCGTTCATTCATTCATTTACTCATTCATTTAATCAGAAATTGACATCTAAAGTCTACTAATGCAATAAAATGGCTGTAAGTCTGGGTCAGGGACCAGGGTCCAAGCCAAGTCCTCCAATAGCACTATCTAACCAATGCTTCATATCCCTGCACAAGTAGCTGACACACACACTCTTTGAAATGTAATTTGCACACACACACACACACACACACACACACACACACACACACACACACACACACACACACACCTGGGAAAGGCTGGCACAGGTTTACTAGCTATGCCCCCTTTTGCCCAGACTGTAAGGTAGCTATCACTGCCACCAAAGTGATTTAATTTCAGATATATAAATAAAGTAAATAAATAAATCTTTGGATGTACAAAACTGATAAGTATTTTTTTACACTTGCTGTAACGATCTCAGTGCTATTTAACAGTTATTTGCTGCATTTACTGATTTTGTTGAATTTATCACTGTTTTTCAGCCTGCAGTTGTTAAGAAAGTGCCATTTGTTTATTAGTGTACTGCCCTTAGGTTGTTTTAACAGTATTCTGATACTTCCTAACCTCCTCTGATACTGCAAAAGCTGTTCTGAGTTTTGCAAAGTTTTTCTATGTAGAAGTCTGTGAACTTATTTCTAAGGATCAAGATACTGCAGGAGTTATGCCATGTGCCGACTCGATGGCTCACTTTAATGCCCACAATTGAGCGGATAATAAAAAATTTTGACCAATACGATTGTACTTTCTGAGTCAAAAATCCAAATCTGAAATTCTTGAATTGTTTTTCAGTGATGAATTGGCATTAGCATACCTGGGGTTTGTTGCAAATGCATGCACTATTATTCAGAATGCGTTAACAAAACTTCAAAGCAATGATGTTTTAATAATTGATGTTTTTGAAATAATGAACGGTGTATTACAGTCACTCGATCAAAAAAAAGATGATGCCTTTTATGGAAGCATTGCTACAACAATGTTACTACAATACAGTGACGACACCAAAAAAACCAGTTTCAAAAACGATGCACAGACATTTTTTGATACAGCGATAAAATACCTACAGAAATGGTTTGACTTTGAAAGTAACAAATTTCAATGCATTAATGTAAAAATCAAATTCCCGTCAATTGAAGAATTAACAAAATTATTTAATATTACTTGCAATACTGACCTTCTATAAGAAGATGTCTGTTTATTAAACAAGTTTGTACTGAATATGACTGAAGCAAATGAGAAAAAAACAATAGATGAGAAATGGATAATATTTTTTAAAGATCATCCTGCTTGCAATAATTTGTACAAAATTGTGGCCCACATACTCTCAATTCCACATTCCAGTGCAATTTGTGAGAGAACATTTAGTCTAATGAGTGCAGCCTGAAGAAAGGAGAGAAACAGATTATTGTTAAAGACTGTGGAAGCTGAATTAATGGTCAAACAAAATTTTAATTATACTTGTAAAGACTTTAGAAAATTTTTATCGACTAAAGATGGTGAATATATTTTGAAACAAGCTAAAAGCTGTGAAAAGTACTTGTAATAAAACTGTTGTTATTATATAACTTTGTGGATTTAAATCAAAATATTCATTCAAAGGTGTACTACTGTATTGCTGTTATTGTCATTATTATTGTGTGAGTATTCTGTATATGTAGTTATTTGCATGTATATGGTTTGATTATACATGTTTATAATTAGAATTTAACTACAATGTTTAGAAGGTATCTAATCAATATGTGACTGTAATGCATAATAACTGTGATTCCTGAGAATGTTCAAAGTGTACTACTGTACTATTGTTATTACTATTGTTACTGTGTGACTATTATGTATATGTAGTTAATTCCATGTATATGGTTTGATTATACAGGTTTATAATTAAAATTAAACTACAATGTTTACAAGGTATCTAATCAATATGTGACTGTTTGTAATGCATAACTGTGATTCCTGTGAATGTTCACAGTGTACTACTGTAATATTGTTATTATTATTGTTACTATGTGACTATTATATATATATGTAGTTAATTCCATGTATGTGGTTTGATTAATTAGAATTTAACTAAAATGTTTAGATGGTATCTAATCAATATGTGACTGTTTGTAATGTTGTAATGTATAATAACTGTGATTCCTGCTTCAGTACTACTGTATTGTATGTACTTATTTGCATATGTGGTTTGATTAATACATCTAATCATCTAATTAAAAAAAGCGACTGTATACAGTATAAGTCCTTGTCGTTCATTTATGTATGAAAGACCTTTTTTTTTTTTTTAGTTTTCACTTTGTCCCTACCTGGCCAGTCGGAAATCTGGCAACCCTGGTTCCAATTGCCACTTGTGTGGGTCTAAGAAATTTCTGCTTAGGTCATCTGTCAGAGCGTTCTGTTTGCCTGGCAGGAATTGAGCTTGCAGATGGACTTGAATGTCCAAGGCCGTGTTCCACAGGGCCATGGCTAACCTGCAGAGTGGGTATGAATGGGTTCCTCCCTGCTTGTTGATGTACCACATAATTGTGGTGTTGTCTGTTTTTATTAGCAGTTGTGTTGGAAAGAGTAGGGATCTGAAAGCTGTCAGGGCATTCTGTACAGCTAGCATCTATTTTTGGTTGATGTGCAGATGAATTTGACTTGGGATCCAGTGGCCCTGAATACATTTGCTGTCCATGTGTGCCCCCCAGGCATAGTCTGATGCATCTGTGGTTAGGGTCTGGGTGGCTTGGGGTTGAGTAAAAGGCAGTCCCTTGTTGTGGTAGCATGCTTCTGCCCACCAAAGGAACTCTGTCCTTAGACAGGGTATGATAGGAATGACTGTTTCTAGGTCCTGAGAATGTTGGTACCAAAGACTTTTAAAGCACCATTGAAGTTTCCTCATATGCAGTCTTGCATATGGAATTAGTAGTATGCATGAGGACATGAACCCTAGGGCTTGCAGTATTTTTCTTGTGGATAGCTGGGTTCTGGTGGCCATTTGTTTGAAGTAGTCTGTCAGATCGACTTGTTTTTCTGAAGTGAGGAATGCCATCTGGGAAGTTGCATCCAAGCTTGCTCCCAGAAATACAATCTTTTGACTGGGTACCAGTTTTGATTTATTTTCATTGATGGTGTACCCCAAGGAAGTGAGAAGGTTTTTCACAAATGTCAGGTGCTGCAGTAGCAATTCCTGATTGTCCGCCTGAATCAGGCAGTCGTCCAAGTATGGGTAAATTTGGATATTTCTCTACCTGCATTATGCAATTGCTGAAGCCAGGCATTTTGTGAATACTCTGGGTGCAGCAGATAAGCAAAAGGGAAGTGCAGAGAAAGTACAGTTTTGTACACTTACCATAAATATAGATGTTCGACTGTATTCACTGTTGCAGTCATCACACTTGGGTATTTGCCTGCAGATAGCCCTCAGTTGGACCGAATACCAGAGTCTTGGGATTTCTGCATCGGATGCTGTTGCTTCTTCCATGATGTCAGGGGTATAAAACAGACAGCCGACGCCATTACATCAGTTTTTCTTGCCTCAGATATTAGGAGCCACCCAAATAGGAAACTAGTATATGGTGTGGAAAGTACAGTTGTGTACACTTACCATAAATGTAGATGTTTGAGTATATTCACTGTTGCAGTCATCACACTTGGGTTATCTGCCTACAGGTAGCCCGCAGTCACCCCATATAGCAGAGTCTTGGGATTTCTGCATCGGATGCTGTCACCTCTTCCATGACGTCAGGTTGTCAGGGGTATAAAAAATGCAGCCGATGCCATTACATCAGTTTTTCTTGCCCCAGATGTCAGGAGCCCCCAAAATAGGAAGCTATTACATGGTGTGGAACACCTCCAGTAAAAAGTAAATACCCCTGCCATAAAAGATGGCCAAAAAGATGATAGGTAGAAAGGATAGAGAAAGCCAGGGGGCTGGAGGGAGGGAAACCAGGACTGCAACAATAAATGCACTCAAACATCTACATTTATGGTAAGTGTACACAACTGTACTATATTCTTCGTGTTTCACTGTTGCAGTCATCACACACGGGTTGATTCCCAAAGCTGAGGAAGGGTGGAGGCAGTCAAGAAGTGTTAGGGCTGGCTAGCAGGCCTTGTAAGACTGCTGTAGCAAATCCAGCTCTGAATTAAAAAAAAACAGGTAAGTGGTAATGCTTGGTGAAGGTGTGTAGAGAACTCCAGGTTGCAGCTTCCAGGATGTCCCTGGTAGGGACTCCCCTGAGAAATGCTGTAGAGATTGAAGTAGCTCTAGTGGAATGAGTTCTGATCCCTGAGGTGTAGGTTTTCCATGGCGCTTGTCACAGAAATGGATGCAGTGTGCTATCCATTTGGAAATGGTTTGCTTCGAAATGGTCTTGCCCTCTGTCCCTGGTGCAAAGCTGACTAGCAGCTGGTCAGATTTTCTGAAAGGCTTAGTCCTGTCAAGGTAGAACCTGAGCTGTCTGTGCATGTCCAAGGAGTGCAGGATCCTTTCCCCTTTATTCTGAGGATTAGTGAAAAAGGTTGGCAAATGGATGGATTGGTTTAAAGCCACACTGGATACCACCTTGGGCATAAAGGACGGGTTAGTCCTGATGGAAACCCAGTCAGCATGGAAAATAATGAAAGGCTCCACCGCCATTAGTACCTGTAACTCAGACACTCTTCTTGCTGAAGTAATAGCTAGAAGTAAGGCTATTTCCCAAGAGAGAAATTTTAACTCTGCTGAA
This sequence comes from Protopterus annectens, assembly GCF_019279795.1. Classification (NCBI taxonomy): domain Eukaryota; kingdom Metazoa; phylum Chordata; order Ceratodontiformes; family Protopteridae; genus Protopterus; species Protopterus annectens. The sequence continues at coordinate 49,778,215 of NC_056725.1, forward strand.
GCAGCAGGTTCAAAAGGGGGAAGTGTGAACTTGTCCAGTACAAAGTTAAGGTCCCAGGCTGGGGTGGGAGCTCTCCTAGGGAGCCTTAAATTGTTAGCTCTTCTCAGGAACTGTTTGATGAGAGGGTGAGAAAAGAGAGGTGGCTCAGTATTATAGTAAGCTGAGATGGCAGAGGCATGAATCTTAATGGCTGAGTAGGATAGGCATCTGTGGAGCAGCTCTGCTAGGTTATCAAGGATTTCAGGTAAGGTGGGCACAGCTTTGTCCTTTCCTTGAGACTGATTACAAGAACAATATCTTTTTCACTTTTCAGCATAGGATTTCCTAGTACTAGGCCTTCTGGTCTCAAGGATGACATCCAGCACCTGTTTACTGAGGGATGCTGGTGGTGTATTCAGGGAATACGCCAGGCTGCAAGGTTTAGGGTTTGCAGCTGTGGAAGCAAAATCTGTCCCTCCTGGTGAGACAGCAGGGAGGGGGTCTGATGTAGGTGCCAGGGTAGCACTGCTGTCAGACTGCATAGGAGTGGGTACCAGTGCTGGCGTGGCCAGTCTGGTGCAATAAGGATTGCCCTGTTTGATCTTGAGTAGTACTTTTGAGAGGAGGGAAGGCATAAATTGAGAGTCTTTCCCATGTAAAGGATAGGGCATCCACCTTTGAGGTTCTGCTGTGAGGGTTCCTAGTGCAAAATTTGCTCAATTGGTGGTTTTGGGGGGAGGCAAAAAGGTCCACCTCCGGTGTTCCCCACCTCTGGGTTAGAAGTTTGAATGAGTTGGGTTCCAGTAGATTTCTGCTTAAGTCATCTGCCAGCGAATTTTGCTTGCCTGGCAGGAATTGAGCTTGTAGGTGCACTTGATTGCTCAGGGCTGTGTTCCACAGGGCCATGGATAACCTGCAGAGTGGGTAAGAATGAGTTCCCCCTTGCTTGTTTATGTACCACATAACTGTGGTGTTGTCTGTCTTTATCAGGAGCTGGCCTGGAAGGATAAGGTATTTAAAGGCTGTCAGAGCATTCTGTACAACTAGCATCTCTTTTTGATTGATGTGCAGGGGAATTTGTTCTGTTCTCCATTTGTCCTGAATGCATTTGCCTGCCATGTGAGCCCCCCATGCATAGTCTGAAGCGTCTGTTGTCAGAGTTTGGGCGGTGAGGGGTTAAGTGAAAGGAAGTCCCTTGATGTGGTTGCATGCCTCTGCCCACTAAAGGAACTCTGCCCTTAGACAAGGTATGATAGGAATCACTGTTTCCAGGTCCTGAGAATGTTGACACCAGAGACTTTTTAAGTACCATTGAAGTTTCCTCATATGCAGTCTTGCATATGAAATTAGCAGAATGCATAAGGCCATGAACCCTAGGGCTTGCAGTATTTTCCTTGAAGATAGCTGGGTTTTGGTGGCCATTAGTTTAAACTAGTTTGTCAAATGGACCTGCTTTTCTGAAGTGAAGAATGCCATCTGGGAAGTTGTGTTCAAGCTTGCCCCAGGAATACAATTTGTTGGCTGGGCACCAGTTGTAATTTCTTTTCATTGATAGTGTATCCCAGTGAAGTTAGAAGTCTTTTTACAAATGCCAGGTGCTGAAGTAGCAATTCCTGACTGTCCACCTGAATCAGGCAATTGTCCAAGTATGGGTAAATTTGAATATTTCTCTGCCTGCAGTATGCAATGGCTGGAGCCAGGCACTTTGTGAATACCCTGGACACAGTAGATAAGCCAAAGGGAAATGCAGAGAACTGATACTGCATGGAGCCAACTCCCTTCTGGGGATGTGCAGATAACCTTCTGTTAAGTCTAGGGTGACTAACTGGGCATCCTTGGCTAGCATAGGAAGAAGCTGTTGCAGGGTAAGCATTTTGAATTTTGGGACCACCAGAACGGTGTTGAGAATTGATATATCCAGGATAGGGCACCAAGAGCTCTCTTTTCTGGGCACCAGGAACAGTCTGAAGTAGAAACCCTGTCCCCTCTGTTCTACTGGAACAGGTTGAATAGCTCTGACATGGAGAAGGGAAAGTACTTGCTTTTGAGCCTCTGCCCACTGGTTTGGAGGAAGGTCTGACAATCCGCTTGGGGTTGGCAGTGAGTGGAAGTAGACTCTATATCCCTGGGATACAATGTTTAGATCCCATCAGTCCTGAGTAATGGATATCCAGTTGTTTGCATGAAGGGTGAGTTTTCCTCTTAGGGGTGCAAGTACTTGGGCATGACTGGGAAGGATAATTGGAAAGTCATTATGAACTTTTTCCATAAGGGGGTGGCGTACCACTCCCTGTTTTTGAGTTGGGAACACTCCATTGTTTAGATCTCTGCATACCCTGAGACTGTAGTCTTGGTGGTATGTTTCCCCTGGGTTTGCACTGAGAAGGCCTGTGGAAGACTGGAAAGGACCAGTTTTTTGAAGGCCAATGCCTACTGAATCTAGGTGGGTGCACCTGTAAGAAATCTTTGACAGTTTGCATAGATTTAGCTTTTTCTTCCATCTTTTTAAGAACTTCTTCTGCTTTTGTGCCAAACAAATGATCCTGATTTAATGGAGCATCTAGTAATTTTGCTTTGACATGGTCTGGCAAGACTTGTTCCTTCAGCCAAGTATGCCTTCTCAGTACAGACCCAGTGACAGCATCCCTGCAAGATGCTTCTAAGGCATCAGACCCACACTGCAAAGTATGTTTACTAACTTGATTTGCAAAATGCATTAACTCTTGTAAATCTTTATTTACTGCACAATCTGGAATTAACACCATTTTTTGTTTAATTAGTTCCATAATATGTTGCTGGTACTTCAGCATGTGAAACTAGCAATTCAAAGCCCTAATGGCAAGAGTTGCAGATGTATATACCTTCTTACTCCATTTGTCTAAAGCTCTAGAATCCCTGTCTGAAGGGGGAAGGGTTTTTGGCTGTAGTAGCCTTAATGCCTTTAGGTCCCTGGGAAATGGTCTCTGGATCCATAGTAGGATTCCTAAAGAGAAATTTGTGAGAGTCAGGTACTCTGTAGTACCTGTCAGGTTTTCTAGGAGCAAGTGGTAAAATGTCAGGTGTAAGACTGGATTCCATGAAGACATCATCTACAATATCCAGGACAGGGGGTATAGCTAGAGGCTTGTGCTAAGGCAAATCTACAAATTCTGAGTCTCTTTTTGGACTGAGGATAGCCTTGGCATTCCCAGCGGAAATGGTCTCTTAAGGTATGCAAGTTTTCACCAAAAGAAAAATCCTCTGGAGAGGAGGCAGAGGGAATGGATTCCTCTGCATCTGAATCCTCATAGGTAGATAAGGGTATGTCATGGTAATCAGAAGGGTCAGAGTCATCAGTCTGTCGAATCAGAAGAAAATTCAAATCTTTGTCTTTTGGCAGGGGAAGGCTGGCTTCCCCTAATTAGAGTAATAAGGTCTTTAGCCATTCTAAGCATTTGTTTTTGTGGCATGGGAGCTTGAGCATGTGCTTTGGACGTCGGTTTTCTAGGCGAAGTGCAAACTCTGGGCCTGAGAAACTCAGTAGATTTAGTTAAAAATGATGATGTCGGTTTAATACGAATATTGGTCGGTCAGAATACACCCTCAGAAGTCGGTGCCTGCACAGTGGCTCTGGACCCATCCAAGGTAGAGACATCCGCAGGTTCCATAGTCAAAGAAGCGTCTTGTGGCATACCGGACATTGAATGGGTCTCATCAAAGGCCTGCAAATCTGTAGATGGGCATCAGGGTCTGTAAAGGCACCTCACTGAGTACTGGCGGACTGGCGGCTAGCTTAACGGAAGCGTCATCGTCAGTTTTACTCCTATGCGGTCTGTCTCTGTCTTTGTCTTTGCACTTTTTCGAAGATCGATAGTCGGATGGCTTACCAAAGCCATTTTGGAAAATGGAGAACGAGAGTGAAAGAATTTAACTACAAAGATAGCCGACGATGAAGGTTTCTGGCATTAAACAAGGCACAAAACTGACAGTGAGGGACGTCATGTTCTGGGCCTAAACAGGTGACACAGTAAGAATGAAAATCTCTAAGAGGTATTTGCTTTCCACAGACATGACAATTTTTAACCTTTTCTGACATCGGTTAGAGCAAGAAAAAAGGATTCCTAATGGGGTACTTAGCTTTAGAAGACTTCAGGATTATCAACTTGAAAATGAAAATTTCAGGTAGAGCCCAACCGGCACTTGCGAACTGCTTCTGCATAGGGCACCTCCTCGGCAAGAAAGACTGATGTAGTGGCGTCAGCTGCTTGTTTTATACCCCTGATGACCAGACATCATGGAAGAAGCGACAGCATCTGACGCAGAAATACTAAAACTCTGGTATTCGGGCCGACTGAGTTGTACCTGCAGGCAGATAACCCAAGTGTGATGACTGCAACAGTGAAACACGAAGAACATCTGATAATGCATAGATCCTGCCGTGAAACGTAGATACTTCCTGCATGACTCCCTTATGGGGATGTGTAGATAGGCTTCTTTTAAGTCTAGGGTGACTAACCAGGCATCCTTGGCTAGCATAGGAAGAAGCTGTTGCAGGGTAAGCATTTTGAATTTTGGTACCACCAGGAAGGTGTTGAGAATTGAACGATCCAAGATTGGGCACTAAGAAGAGTCTGGAATAGAATCCTTGACCCCTCTGTTCTACTGGAACAGGCTGAATAGCTCTGATACTGAGCAGGGAAAGTACTTGACTTTGAGCCTCTGCCCACTGTTTGGAGGAAGATCTGGAAACCCACTTGGGGTTGGCAGTGAGTGGAAATAAAATTTGTACCCCTGGGATACAATGTTGAGGACCCATTGGTCCTGTGTGATGGACATCCAGTTTCTTGCATGAAGGGCAAGTTTTCCTCCTAGGGGCACAAGCAATTGGGCCGGGCAGGGGTGTGCAGTAAAGAAGTCATTGTGAGTTTTTTTCGTAAGGAGGTGGCTTACAACTCCCTGCTTTAGGGGTGGGGGCACTCCATTGCTTAGATCTCTGCATACCCTGAGACTGTAGTCTGGATGGTCTGTTACCTGTGGGTCTGGTTTGAGAAGGCCTGGAGGGGGTCAGGAAAGGACCAGTGTTTGGAAGGGCAATGCCTACTGAATCTTGGGAGTTGCAGTTGTAAGAATTCTTTAATAGTCTGCATAGACTTATCTTTTTCTTCCATCTTTTTAAGAACCTCTTCTGCTTTGGTGCCAAACAATCTGTCCTTGTTCAAAGGAGTGTCTAGTATCTTTGATTTGACATGGTCTGGTAAGGTCTGCTCCTTGAGCCAAGCATGTCTTCTCAGTACAGAGCCAGTGACTGCTGCCTGTCAAGGTACTTCTAGGGCATCAAAGGCACACTTGCAAACTATGCTTGCTGACCTGGCTTGCAGAGTGCATAAGCTCCAGCAAATCTTTATTTTCTGCACAGTCTGTAAAGGTTGCCACTTTTTGTTTAATAAGTTCCATAATATGTTGCTGGTACTTCAGCATGTGAAACTGACAATTCAATGTCCTAATAACCAGAGTTGCAGAGGTATATACCATCTTACCCCATCTGTTCAAAGCTCTGGAATCCCTGTTCGAAGGGGTGGGATTCTTGGCTGTAGTTGCCTTGATACCATAAGGCCCCTGGGAAATTATCTCTAGGTCAGCAGTAGGATTCTTGAAAATAAATTTTTGAGTGTCAGGTACTCTGTAGTACCTGTCTGGTTTCCAGGGCAGGAGGTAAAGTGTCAGGAGTAAGACTGCATGCCATAAAAACATCATCAACAACATTCCCGACAGGGAGTATTGCTAAAGGCCTGAGCTGAGGCAACTCTAGGACTTCTCTGAGTCTCTTTTTGAACTGAGGATAGTCTTGGCATTCCCAGTGGAAATGCTCTCTTTATGTATACAAGGTTTCACCAAAAGAAAAATCATCTGGAGGGGAGGGCGAGGGAATGGATTCCTCTGCATCTGAATCCTCATAAACAGATAAGGGCATGTCTTCATAATCAGAAACCTCAGAGTCATCGGACTCCTGGTCTGTAGAAGCTGTAGGGGACTGGTTTATTTCTCTCTTAGCAGGGGAAGGCTGACTTCCCCTAATCAGCGTAATAAGGTCTTCTGCCATTCAAAGCATTTATCTTTGTGGCATGGGAGCAGGTGCAAGCGCTTTGGTTGTTGGTTTTCTAGGCGTAGTGCGTACTCTGGGCCTAAGAAACTCGGTAGTTTTAGATAAAAAAGAAGTTGTCGGTCTGAGTCGAACATCGGTTGAGTGAAGAAAGTACAATTGTGTATACTTACCATAAATGCAGCTGTTCAAGTGTATTCACTGTTGCAGTCATTACACTTGGGTTATCTGCCTGCAGGTAGCCCTCAGTCGGCCCGAATACCAGAGACTTAGTACTTCTGTGTCGGATGCTGTTGCTTCTTCCCTCACGTCAGGTCATCAGGAGTATAAAACAGGCAGCCGATGCCATTACATCAGTTTTTCTTGCCCCAAATGTCAGGAGCCCCCAAATAGGGAGCTAGGATATGGTGGGAAAAACACCACCAGTAAAAAGTAAATACCAATACCAGTAGGAATAGCCATAGAGAGGAGAGATAGAGAGATAGAGAAAACCAGGGGGCTGGAGGGAGGGAAACCAGGACTGCATCAGTGAATACACTGGAACATCTACATTTATGGTAAGTGTACACAACTGTACTATGTTCTTTGTGTTCCACTGTTGCAGTCATCACACTTGGGTTGATTCCCAAAGCTGAGGAAGGGTGGAGGCAGTCAAGAAGAGTTGGGGCTGGCTATTAGACCTTGCAAGACTGCTGTAGCAAAACCTGCCCTGGATTTGGAAAAGATAGGCAGGTGGTAATGCTAGGTGAAGGTGTGTACAGAAAGTACAGCTGTGTACACTTACCATAAATGTAGATGTTCGAGTGTATTCTCTGTTGCAGTCATCACACTTGGGTTATCTGCCTGCAGGTAGCCCTCAGTTGGCCCAAATACCAGAGTCTTGGGATTTCTGCGTCAGATGCTGTCACCTCTTCCATGATGTCAGGTCGTCAGTGGTATAAAACATGCAGCCGACGCCATTACATCAGCTTTTCTTGCCCCAGATGTCAGGAGCCCCCAAAATAGGAAGCAATTACATGGAGTGGAACACCTCCAGCAAAAAGTAAATACCATAGCCATAAGATATGGCCAAAAAGAGAATAGGTAGAAAGCATAGAAGAGTACGGGGGCTGGAGGGAGGGTAACCAGGACTGCAACAGTGAATACACTTGAACATCTTCATTTACGGTAAGTGTTCACAACTGTACTATGTTCTTTGTGTTTCACTGTTGCAGTCATCACACTTGGGTTGATTCCCAAAGCTGAGGAAGGGTGGAGGCAGTCAAGTAATAGTAGGGATGGCTAGCAGACCTTATAAGACTGCTGTGGTAAATCCAGCTCTGGATTTAGAAAAGACAGGTAAATGGTAATGCTTGGTAATGTGTGTACAGAACTCCAGTTGCAGCGTCCAGGATGTCCCTGGTAGGGACTCCCCTGAGAAATGCTGTAGAGTTTGAGGTAGCCCTAGTGGAATGAGTTCTGATCCCCTGTGGGGTAGGATTTCCATGGTGCTTGTAGCAGAAATGGATGCAGTGTACTATCCATTTGGAAATAGTTTGCTTTGCAATGGCCTTGCCCTCTGCCCCTGTAGCAAAGCTGACTAGCAGCTGGTCAGATTTTCTGAAAGGCTTAGTCCTGCATGAGTTGTCTGTGTACATCCAAAAAGTGAAGGATCCTTTCCCCTTTATTCTGAGGATTAGGGGAAAAGGGTTGGTAAATGGATGGATTGGTTTTGCGCCACACTGAATACTACCACTTTGGGCATAAAAGATGGGTTAGTCCTGAGGGAAACCCTGTCAGCATGGAAAATAATGAAGGGTTCCACAGCCATTAGTGCCTGTAACTCAGACACTCTTCTTGCTGAAGTGATGGCTAGAAGTAAAGCTGTTTTCCAGGAGAGGAATTTGAACTGTGCTGTAGCAGCAGACTCAAAAGGGGGAAGCGTGAGCTCCTCTAGTACAAAATTAAGGTCCCAGGCAGGGGTGGGAGCTCTCCTCGGAGGTCTTAAATTGTTAGCTCCTCTCAGGAACTGTTTGACCAGAGGGTGAGAAAAGAGAGGTGGCTCAGTATTATAATGAGCTGAGATGGTCGAGGCATGGATCTTAACAGAAGAGAAGGATAGGCCTTTGTGGAGCAGCTCTGCTAGGTAATCCAGGATTTGAGGTAAGGTGGGCATGGCTGTGTCCTTTCCTTGAGACTGGCTCCAAGAACAGTATCTTTTCCATTTTTCTGGATAGGATTTCATAGTACTAGGCCTTCTGGCCTCAAGGATGACATCCAGCACCTGTTTGCTGAGGGTTGCTGGTGGTGTATTCAACAAATAAGCCAGGCTGCAAGGATGCAAAATATGTCCCTCCTGCTGTGACAGCAGGGAGGGGTCTGATGTGGGTGACAGGGTGGCACTGCTGCCAGACTGCGTAGGAGTGGGTACCAGTGCTGGCGTGGCTAGTCCGGTGCAATAAGGATTGTCCTTGGTTTGTCCTGTTTGATCTTGAGTAGTACTTCTGAGAGGAGGGGCAGAGGGGGAAATGCATAAATTGAGAGGTTTTCTCATGTAAAGGATAGGGCATCCACTTTCCATGCTTGGCTGTGGGAATTTCTGGTGCAAAATTTGCTCAATTGATGATTTTGGAGGGAGGCAATGAGGTCCACCTCTGGTGTCCCCCACCAGCAGGTTAGAAGTTTGAATGAGTTGGGTTCCAGTTTCCACTCGTGTGGGTCCAGCAGATTTCTGCTTAAGTCATCTGCCAGTGAATTTTGTTTGCCTGGCAGGAATTGAGCTTGCAGGTGCACTTAGTTGCTCAAGGCTGTGTTCCACAGGGCCATAGCTAACCTGCAGAGTGGGTAGGAATGAGTTCCCCCCTGCTTGTTTATCTGTGGTGTTGTCTATCTTTATCAAGAGTTGTTCTGGAAGGATAAGGTATTTAATGGCTGTCAGAGCATTCTGTACAGTTAACATTTCTTTTTAAAATCGACAAACTGATGGAAACAGAGTGAAACAGGAACAAATATATGTACAAATAAAACATGATTTATTCAATAGTGTCCAGACAGATAAGCGCTTTTCGCTAAGAAGCATCATCAGATCTTTAAAACATTCACCTTAAAACAAAATGACTTATATACAATTAAAAGATAGCTATAGTCCAATTAAAACTTGCAGTCAATTAGTTCATTTAAAGCGACATTGCAACAGATAATGACATAAATTAAAATCAGGCTATTATATCAAACAATACTTATTGTATAAGATATTATATAAAAGTTTTATATATATATATATATATATATATATATATATATATATATATATATATATATATATATATATGCAATACTATCGTTTAAGAAATAAAATACAAAAATATGTCAGATCTCATATGTTGCAAATACATATTAGTGCAAGCATTAAGTACAATATATATATATATGTATATAGGCACAATATAAATAAAGACTGTTATATAAGTAACCTAGATACTAGTGTGTAACACATATCCTATCTATCTATATATATATATATATATATATATATATATATATATATATATACATGTATATGGACACTAAATAAACTAAATCTTGAGTACAAAACCAATGTTAAACTAGTCATACTGTAAGAAGTGCATATATGAAAAATACTACTACTAAATACTTATGGTGTTCATTTAATATTCTTACGTTTTCTTAGAACTGGCTTGATGGATGCCCTTTCATTGAGTCCCTTCCCTTTATCTGCCCTTAATCTTATAATCCAATTTCCCTCCCTACACTCAGTGTAATTCCTAATGTCTCCTCCACGAGTGCTGGGGGTTATAACTTCTAGGGCTCTAAATAAAAACTTGTGTGTCTCTCCATGTTGTACTATATGCTTAGCTAGTGCATTGTGCACTGAGCCCTTTTTAATATGGTAAATATGCTCCTGTATCCTGTCCCTGAAAACCCTATTGGTTTTCCCTACATAAAAGGAGGAACAGGTCTGGCACACAGCCAGATATACCAAATGGGGAGTCATACAATTAGCTATTGCTGATATTCGGAACTCCTTATGTAGGTCTGGATGAAAAAATTCATCTTTTGTATCTATATATATATACAGAAATTACAGTGGCCACAAGACACAGTATGCCCACCTTCAAGTGTCAATTCATTATTTCTAGGATAACACAATAATCTTTTCAGGTTCTTCTTGTTCCTAAACAGAAAGTGTGGCTCATCTCCAATTATCTTTTTTATACTCTCATCTGTTTGTAGAACAGACCAATGTCTGGTGATGATGTCTCTAATATCTGTACGGTCTGAAATGAAGAAAGATGGAATTTTAACAAAAGATGGGTTGATAGTAATATATGTGGCATTCCTAGTAGCTACTGGTCCAAAATAGGGTGCAGCAACATCTTGCCTTAGGGAGGAGATGTTACTCAATTGTCTTGTAATATCTGCTTCATAGTAACCTCTCTCTAATAGCTTTGTTTTTAGTTCAGCTAATTCTTGTGCTAATCCAACATCAGAGGGATTCAATCTAGAGGCTCTAATGCCTTGCCCCTTGATGATGTTCCTAAATACATATGTTGGGTGCATACTAGACCTCAACAAAAATGTATTACTGTAACATGATTTCCTATAAATACCAGTGTTGATCAATCCACTTGGTAATTTCTCTATGTATAGATCTAGGAAGTCTATCTTACAACTGGACTTATTCATAGTAAACTTTAAAAAGTCTGTCAGATTGTTCATCTTCATTAATAATATATCTAATTGCTGTATTTGCCCCTGTCATAGAACAAAACAAACAAAAAGATCATCGACAAAACGTTGATAGAATCTCCACAGGCTACGTATGCATAGAGTGGCGCACAGCAATGGTTATTCCGCTCCACAAAGGTGGAGCCACAACAGACCCTGGGAACTATCACCCTATAAGCCTGACTAGCTTGGTCTGCAAGGCTATGGAGCGCATCATCATGGAACTCATTAACAGAGACATTGGGAACCTCCAAACACTGGACCCTACCCAGTTCGGCTTTATTAAGGGCAGATCATGCCTCCTAAACCTGGTGGACTTCTTTGAAACAGTTACCAAGGCTATAGACGAAGGAAAGGTGGTACACACAGCCTACCTAGACCTTGCAAAGACCTTTGACACCATTCTCCATTCTGGTATTATAGACAAGCTCACCAGCCTGAACATAAACCCCTGTGTCATAAGATGGGTTGCCAACTGGTTCACAGACAGAACCCACATAGTGAAAAAGTTGCGGAGCTAGGTCCGACTCTAAACCGGTTACAAGTGGCATTCCCCAGGGCTCAGTCCTAGGACCCCTCCTGTTCGGTATATACTTCTTAGAAGTACAGGCAAGCACAGGAGGACTATGGTTGACCAAGTTCACAGACGACTGAAAACTAGGGGCTATAATTGACTCTCCAGCTGACACAGACATCCTCCAAAAGGGTCTCACTGAGACAGATACCTGGTGTCAAAATCATGGCCTCAAGCTAAATGCCAAAAAGTGCATAGTCATCCCCTTTGGAAAAAACAAAGTACCCACAAACTACCACATAGGTAGTAGTCCCCTAAAAACGGAAGATGTAATAAGGGATCTGAGGACCCAAGTAGATAGTAATCTCTCCTTTGATAATCACATTACCAAAGTGGTTAGAAAATCCTTCTATGTGGCCCACCTAATCACAAAAGGGTTCGCATCCAGATCAAAAGAGATCATTGTGCCCCTCTACTCATCACTCATCAGACCCATCATAGAGTACAATGCCCCATTTAGGATGTACCTTACAAGACACCTGCAACAGCTGGAAAGACCACAGAAGTACCTCACCAAGAGGCTCACTGGCCTCAAACAGATACCCTATGCAGCTTGACTGAAGAAACTCCATCTGTACTTGGTAGCATACCGCCTACTCAGAAGTGATCTCTGCCTGACATACAAGGCCATGTCTAACCCAAAATTGATGGACATGCTCCACCTAAAGAAAACCATATCCCCTCGAGCCACACGCTCTAGGGATCTAAACCTCACCACAACAATAAATAGGACGTGCTGGAGGGACAGATTATTGTCCCAGAGACTTCCCATGCTTTGGAATAAGATTCCAAGCTACATTAGGCAGTGCTCCTCACTAACACTCTTCAAGAGATACCTTGACAAGCGGATGGGAAACAGAAAGTTTACCCCAGAGATCACTTCAGTGGCTCTGCTAGACAGAAGCACAGGGAACTAATCTAAGGGGGCAGCAAAAGCCAACACATTCTGGCTAAGCTTATAAATGCCTTCGGGCAGATAGCCTAGTATCTACCTATGAACCTATGATTGGAATAATTGTTTCCAGGTCCTGAGAATGTTGGCACCAGAGACTTTTTAAGTACCATTGACGTTTCCTCATATGCAGTCTTGCATATGGAATTAGCAGAATGCATGAGGCCATGAACCCTAGGGCTTGCAGTATTTTTCTTGCAGACAGCTGGGTTCTGGTGGCCATTAGTTTGAAGTAGTTTGTCAAATAAACCTGCTTTTCTGGAGTAAGAAATGGCATCTGGGAAGTTGTATTCAAGCTTGCTCCCAGGAATACAGTCTTTTGGCTGGGCACCAGATGCGATTTCTTTTCGTTGATGGTGTACCCCAGAGAAGTTAGAAGTCTCTTTACAAATGCCAGGGGCTGAAGTAACAATTCCTGACTGTCTGCCTGAATCAGGAAATCATCCAAGTATGGATAAATTTAAATTTTCTCTGCCTGCAGTATGCAATGACTGGAGCCAGACACTTTGTGAATACCCTGGGCAGAGTAGATAAGCCAAAGGGAAGTGCAGAGAACTGAGAGTGCATAGAGGCTGCCCTGAAATGTAGATATTTCCTGCAAGATTCCCTTATGGGGATGTGCAGATAAACTTCTTTTAGGTCTAGGGTGACTAGCCAGGAGTCCTTGGCTAGCATAGAAAGCAGCTGTTGTAGTGTAAGCATTTTGAATTTTGGGACCACCAGGAAGGTGTTAAGAATGGACAGGTCCAGGATAGGGCGCCAAGAGCCCTCTTTTCTGGACACCAGGAACAGTCTAGAGTAGAAACCCTGGAACAGGTTGAATAGCCCTGATACTGTGAAGAGAAAGTACTTGCTTTTGAGCCTCTGACCACTGGTTTGGAGGAAGGTCTGGCAACCCACTTGGGGTTGGCAGTGAGTGGAAATAGAATCTGCATCTCTGGGATACAATGTTTAGGACCCATTGGTCCTGGGTAATGGACATCCAACTTTTTGCATGCAGGGCAAGTTTTCCTCCTAGGGGTGCAAGTACTTGGGGATGGCTGGGAAGGGTGATAGACACGTCATTGTGATTTTTTTCCATAAGGGGGTGGCTTACCACTCCCTGTTTTTGAGGGGGGAGCACTCCATTGTTTAGATCTCTGTGTACCCTGAGACTGTAGTCTTGGTGGGCTGTTGCCCCTGAGTTTGGGCTGAGAAGACCTGCTAGGGACTGGAAAGGACCAGATTTTGAAGGCCAATGCCTACTTAATTTATGTGGCTGTACCTGTAAGAAATCTTTAACAGTTTGCATAGATTTAGCTTTTTCCTCCATCTTTTTAAGAATCTCTTCTGCTTTTATGCCAAACAAACAGTCCTTTTTCAAAGGAGCGTCTAGAAATTTAGGTTCCTGGTTTAATGGAGCATCTAGTAATTTTGCTTTGACATGGTCTGGCAAGATTTGTTCCTTCAGCCAGGCATTCCTTCTCAGTACAGACCCATTGACAGCAGCCCTGAAGATGCTTCTAAGGCATCAACACTACACTGCAAAGTATGACTTGGTTTGCAGAATGCGTTCAATCTTGTTTATTTTCTGCAAAATCTGGAAGCAACAACATTTTTTGTTTAAATAGCTCCATAATATGCTGCTGGTACTTCAATATGTGAAACTGACAATTTAAAGCCATGATGGTAAGAGTTGCAGAGATATATACCTTCTTGTCCCATCTGTCCAAAGCCCTTGAATCCCTGTCTGAAGGGGTAGGATTTTTGGCTGTAGTAGCATTAATACCTTTATGTCCCTGGGAAATGGTCTCTGGATAAACAGTGGGATTCTTAAAGAGAAATTTGTGAGAGTCAAGTACCCTGTAATACCTATCAGGCTTTCTAGGAGCTGGTGGTAAAGTATCAGAAGTAAGACTGCATTCCATGAAAACATCATCTACAATATCCAGGACAGGGGGTATAGCTAGTGGCCTGTGATGAGACAAGTCTAAAAATTCTCTGAGTCTCTTTTTGGACTGTGGGTAGTCCTGGCATTCCCAGCAGAAATGCTCTCTTAAGGTATGCAAGGTTTCACCAAAAGAAAAGTCCTCTAGAATGGAGGCAGAGGGAATGGGATCCTCTGCATCTGAATCCTCATAGGTAGATAAGGGTATGTCCTGGTAATCAGAGGGATCAGAGTCATCGAACTCATGGTCTGTTGAATCAGAAGGAAAATCAATTCTTTGTCTTTTAGAGGGGGAAGACTGGCTTCCCATAATTAAAGTTATAAGGTCTTCAGCCATTCTAAGCATTTGTTTCTGTGGCATGGGAGCTTGAGCATGCGCTTTGGTCATCGGTTTTCTAGGTGTAGTGCAACCCTGGGACTGAGAAACTCAGTCGTTTTGGCCTGAAACGAAGTAGTCGGTTTAATACGAACATCGGAAGGTCAGAATACACCCTCAGAAGCTGATGCATGCACAATGGTTCCGGACCCATCCAAGGTAGAGACATCCACAGGTTCCATAATCGAAGAAGCATCTTGTGGCATACTGGACTCCGAATGGGTCTCAGCAGAGGCCTGCAAATCTGTAGAAGTAGGTATCAGGGGCTGCAAAGGTGCCTCACTGAGTACTGGCAGACTGGTGACTAGCTTAATGGAAGTGTCGTCAGCAGTTTTGGATCTATGCAGTCTGTCTCTGTCTTTATCCTTACGTTTTTTTGAAAGATCGGTAGTCGGTTGGCTTACCAAAGCCATTTCGAAATACGGAGAACGAGAGCGAAAGAATTTATCAGCAAAGATAGCCCAATGATGAATAGTTCAGCCATTAAACAAGGTACAAAACTGACAGCGAGGGACGTCGTGGTCTGGGCCTAAACCGGTGACCCAGTAAGAATGAAAATCTCTGTGAGGTATTTGCTTTCCACAGGCAAGACAATTGTTAACTTTTTCTGACATCAGTTAGAACTAGAAAAAAGAATCCCCAACAGGGTACTTAGCTATAGAAGACTTCAGGTTTGAAACTGGAAAAATAAAAATTTCAGGTAGTGGCTGACCGGCACTTGTGAACTGCTTCTGCTGACGTCATGGAAGAGGCAACAGCATCCGTTGCAGAAATCCAAAGACTCTGGTATTCAGGCTGACTGAGGGCTACCTGCAGGCAGATAACTCGAGTGTGATAACTGCAACAGTGAAACACGAAGAACATCTCCAGGTAACAGCTTCCTAGATGTCCCTGGTAGGGACTCCCCCGAGAAATGTTGTAGACGTAGATGTAGTCCTAGTGGAATGTGTTCTGACCCCCTGAGGGGTTGGTTTTCCATGGTGCTTGTAGCAGAAATGGATGCAGTGTGCTATTCATTTGGAAACGGTTTGTTTTGAAATGGCGTTGTCCTCTTCCCCTGTTGAAAAGCTGACTAGCAACTGGTCAGATTTTCTAAAAGGCTGAGTCCTATCAAGTTAGAGTCTGAGCTGTCTGTGCATGTTCAAAGAGTGCAGGATCCTTTCCCCTTTATTTTGAGGATTAGGGAAGAAGGTTGGCAAATGGATGGATTGGTTGAGAGCTACACTGGACACCGCTTTAGGCATAAAGGAAGGGTTAGTCCTGAGGGAAACCCTGTCAGCATGGAAAATAATGAAGGATTCCACAGCCATCAGTGCTTGTAACTCAGACACTCTTCTAGCTGAACTGATGGCTAGAAGCAAGGCTGTTTTCCAAGAGTGAAATTTTAACTCTGCTGAAGCAGCAGGTTCAAAAGGGGGAAGCGTGAGCTTTTCCAGTACAAAGTTAAGGTCCCAAACAGGGGTGGGTGCTCTCCTTGGCGGCCTTAAGTTGGTTGCCCCTCTCAGGAACTGTTTGATAAGAGGGTGTGAGAATAGAGGTGGCTCAGTATTGTAATGAGCCAAGCTGGCAGAGGCATGGATCTTAATGGAGGAGAAGGATAGGCCTCTGTGGAGTAGTTCTGCTAGATAATCCAGGATTAGAGGTAAGGAGGGCAGTGATGTGTCCTTTCCCTTAGACTGTATCCAAGAACCATACCTTTTCCACTTATCAGCATAGGATTTCCTTGTACTGGGCCTTCTGGCTTCAAGGATGATGTCCAGCACCTCTTTGCTTAGGGTTGCTGGTGGAGTATTCAAGGAATAAGCCAGGCTGCAAGATTAAGGGCTTGCAATTGTGGATGCAAAATCTGTCCCTCCTGCTGAGACAGCAGGTTTGGGGGTCTGGTGTAGGTGCCAGGGTGGCACCATTATCAAGCTGCGCAGGAGTGGGTACCAGTGTTGCCATGGCCAGTCCGGGGCAATCAGAATTGTCCTTGACCTGTCTTGTTTTAGCTTGAGTAATACTCTTGAGAGAAGGAGCAGAGGGGGAAAGGCATACATTGAGAGGTTTTCCCATTGAAAGGATAGGGCATCCACTTTCGAGGCCCTGCTGTGAGGGTTCCTAATGCAGAACTTGCTTAGCTGGTGGTTGAAGGGGGAGGCAAAGTGATCCACCTCTGGGGTCCCCCATTTCTGAATCAGAAGGTTGAAGATGCTGGGCTCCAATTTCCACTCATGTGGGTCTAGGAGAGTTCTGCTTAAGTCATCTGCCAGTGAGTTTTGTTTGTCTGGCAGGAATTGAGCTTGTAGATGGACTTGGATGTCCAAGGTCTTGTTCCACAGGGCCATGCTTAACCTGCAGAGTGGGGGTAAGAATGGGTCCCCCCTACTTATTGATGTACCACATAACTGTGTTATCTGTTTTTATCAGCAGTTGTCCTGGAAAGATTAGGGATCTGAAGGCTGTCAGGGCATTCTGTACAGCTAGCATCTCTTTTTGGTTGATGTGCAGATGAATTTGACTTGGGCTCCAGTGGCCCTGAATACATTTGCCAGCCATGTGAGCCCCCCATGCATAGTCTGTTGCATCTGTGGTCAGGGTCTGGGCAGCATGGGCTTGAGTAAAAGGCAGTTCCTTGTTGTGGTTGCATGCTTCTGCCCACCAAAGAAACTCTGTCCTTAGGCAAGGTATGATAGGAATGACTGTTTCCAGGTCCTGAGAATGTTGGCACCAAAGACTTTTTAAAGGGGCACTGGCTCATTTCTAAATTCAGTTGCTTGCCAGAGTACTTTGTTTACATTTTAGTGCTGTGTAAGTCACATGCTCACACAGAGGCAGGATTTTCACAGCAGTTTGTTAGCATACAAAGGGTCAGATTACATAAACTTCAGTGAAGGATGGTCATTTTCTGTAATCTTGACAGTTTATCCTTTTGTTTGTATCTTCCCCCAACCATAGGCTATTACCAAGGGCACCTGCAGGCAGGTGCAACGGGGTGCACTTGCACCCCCCTGGAACTAGCTGGCCAGGAGATTAGTTTTCATTTTTTTTTAAAGGGCTTTCTTCTTTAAGAACACCCTTTACATATAGTCACACAGATGGAGCAGGTGTTTGCGACTTGTTTACGTCTTCTCCGTCTGTGCAACCGATGGATTCCATTATCTTCCGGCAGAATATGAATTTCGGGAGACATCACGTTTGGACTACGGTAATGTAGTTTCATTTTCTGGGGGGCTAGTAGAATGAAATCTGTTTGAGAATGTTTTCTAAGGTGGTCAGTTGAGGCTTTTATAAGATGCTTTGTTGAAAGCGGAACTATGTTTAAAAATTGTTTCAGTTTGAAAAGAGGTAAGTTGAGTAAGAGGTTCATGCTTTCCTTACTTTTTCAAAACCATATGGCTTCCAATTAAGACAGTGTTAGTCACAGTTAGAGAAGCTTGAGATTAAACAGTATATTTTATTTGCGATGGTCTAGGGTGGGTGTATGTTGCTGAAAGATGCAACAAATATCATAATGCCATGTTCAAACTGAACAAGAAGAGCTTGTTTGCTTACAGCAAACCTTACTGGCAAGGTTATATAAGGACAGGTTTTCCTAGTTCTGAAAAGTAAAGAATTTTTATTTATTTTTTCCCTATACAAGTCTGGAAGTTAAGGGTTTGGTCCAGTCTTGTACTTAGATATTTACAGGATGTAGTTATTTCACTAGGAGTGTCTGTAATGAATCTGATATCTTGGTAGTTTATAGATCTGGTGGTTTTTGACTTAGTGGTGTTTAATAGCAGTTTGTTTATGCATCTGATAAGAAAGTGAGAAAGGCTGGATCTATAGAAAACCACATCTGTGTACAAAATCAGATATAAAAATGAGAGGTCATCTGGTAGGTCATTTATAAAAACAGAGAAAAGTAAGTAGGCAAGGAAGCTTGCCTTTGTTGATTATTGGAAATGTCCCATCTGTTAAGGTTCATAGAGGATCATGGTAGTGTTCCTTTCATCCATCCATCCATCCACATTGCCTTTTTTCCTATTTTGTAAATTGGGTTGTGATGTCACTTCAGCCCAGTGACAGTGATCTAGAGCCATAGTTTACACCACTGGGTGGCTAGCTGTGCCTCTCCAAAAGCCATGTTGCTTTAAGGAGAGAAGGTTGCATAATCTTTTTTCCCAAGTTTTACTAAAAATATGTAAAATAGGACATGGTTGTGAGGCATTTACAGGCTTTGCTTGTTTTGGCAGCAGTTTCACTAATGCCGTTTTCCAGATGGAAAATATTTTGTTATATAGACATTATATAGTTCAAGTTGAGTAATGGTAAGGTAATATTTGCAGTAGCATATAAATCTATGAGTAAGATGGTCAGGTCCTGTGGTGGCATTCAGATGAATCTGGTCCAGCAAGGGTCCAACATGTTTGCATCTTACCTGTTTAAAGCAGAATGGGTGCTATGAATGTGTGAGGGTGGGGGATAACTGAGTGGAAGGAGTAGAATAGTCTGAGTTGAGTTGAGGTAGACTGGCCTTCAAAACAGTATAGATTATCAGGAGACATGTTGTAGTTTGATGGTTTACCTCCTGCCAAAAACATTTAAGTTTCCGCAGTGTGGAAAACCGTTTAAAATTAGGCTGCCTGGTTTTATGCCTGCATAAAGATTGCTTGGAAAGATTATGCAATGTGACAAACTGTTCCTTAGTCTGAGGGATTACGTTGTGATTCTAGTTGTGCTACAATCCATATCTGAACTTCAGAAGGTGCTTAAACTCATTTGTCAGCCAGACAGTTTACTGTGTTTGGATAATATTAGTTAGGGAAAATAATTTCTCTTGAAGTTGAAGATGAGTTAGGGTGTGGCTGTCTTGTTGGGGTGTTGAGAAAAAAGTGAGAGACCTGTTCATAGAGAAGAGATATGATTTTAATTTGGTCTGAATGAGTTTTACTTAATGAATTATTTTTTTAGAGTTTTATTACCAGGTTTGAAGGCAGACAATCACTGAAAGTGGGAATGAATGGTTATGGTGGAATTGTTGATAATTGGAAAATCAAGGAGGGAGTTAGAATATATATTAAGTTGTGTTGTCTCAACAAGTAATTGAATGAGACCAAGATCAGGAAGGAATCTGGGCATGTTATTTATACTTAAGAGAGGCTGAAATGACTTTAAGAATGAGTTATGCTTTGGTGAGGCTGACATTATGATGTCAGGTTTGAATTGTTGAGAGGAGGGGGCAGAACATAAGTGATGGCAAGTAGGAGTGGCCTGTTTTTTAATCAGTAGAACTTTAAAAGTGTCCAGTTGAGACTGGAGTCCAAGGTGGCATTGTCTTTGACAATAATCTTAGGATTAAGATGGGCATTGTTCCACTCCCTACTCTGTTGTCTGTCCTGGGATCATAGGAGAGATTGCAGGTAGGGAGAAGGTGTGTAAATTGGGATCATTGTTTTTAAGCCATGATTTATGTTTCAGAGAAGTGGGAGGAGATGCTATTGACATTTATTAAGGTCGAATGTACAAGTGAGAAGTAGGTGTGTGCTTGTGTGTTTTAAGTGTTTAAGAGGTGTGTGTAAGAAATAGATATGGGTGTGTGGATGTAAGAAGTAGGTAGGGGTGTGTATGTGTTTATGTAAGACATAGGTAGGTTCTGTGTGTGTGTGTGTGTGTGTGTGTGTGTGTGTGTGTGTGTGTGTGTGTGTGTGTGTGTGTGTGTAGATTACCGATATAACCTGAACGCTTTGTTACATAAATGTTTACTGATAAGAAAGAACATCAAAAAGTCTATGTTTGTGCATTTTAAGATGTAGGTAATTAGATTTATAGGTTTTCTAAATGAAAATAGGTGCTTAATTCCAATAGCAATCTATGGAAGGGTGGCTGTCTCAATTATCCAGCAGAAAAAAAGTGACTTTTCAAACCAAGCTGCTGTTACTTTTAAGAGCACGTAATAGTTGGCTACATTCTGTAGATCATTTACATTTTTCTGTAATGCCTTTACAAAGCAAAATGCATGCTTTTCCCACTTCAAGTGCATTTTTCCACTGTTCTGAAGATTTGTGTACAAACATCACTATGTCATAATGTATTTTCTCTTCTTCATTGCTACTCGCACATTGGCAAATACACTCACAGAGTCACAATCATACCCACAGAAACATTCATCACGTAGACAAGACAGGCAAACAGACACATAGTTCTCCATAAACATACCTACACATCCACTCACAGATGCACACACACACACACACACACACACACATATATATATATATATATATATATATATATATATATATATATATATATATATATATATATATAATATATATATATGTGTGTGTGTGTGTGTACCAGTCGCTCATACTTTCATGTAATGATGTGGTCACACTCATACATACTCAAGACCACATTAACATTTATGAAGAGCTGATAACAAAGTGCATGCTATAACAGTTTTCATTTCTTTTACCTGAAGGAATTTGAAAGCGATCCCAGAAAAATCACTACATAGTGAATGTTCCTTAACGACCCATACTTAAAACTGGGTTGAAGTAGGCAGCCCTAGTTTCCTTTAAGTTATTTTCAGCTTTTGGGATGTATCTATTTATTTCACAAGCACTTAGTAAAGGGAAAAAATCTGCAGAAAGTGATGATTCACCGCTTCTCAAACTAGTGAAACATAGGCCACTATTTGTTCTAAAAATGTGGTAAAATTAGGTGCGCTGTGATAATTATGTGCAATATTTTTATTTGTTCTTGTCACTTCAGAGGAAAAATGTGGTGATTAATCGTTTTATTTGACAAAGACAGACATCTTAAGTAGGCTTTCAAAGCCTTATTGCCTTCGTCAGGCAACTTGTTAAGACAGCTATATGAAACTGAAATTGCACACAAAAAAACATGTTTGTTGAATTACATAGCAAACGTGGGGATGGTGTGAAAAAAAAAAAAGACTTTCATAACAGCACTCCCAGTGAGTAATGCTCAAGAGCATAGATTTCAAGCACCATTTCTACTACAGCCCTACAACAAATCTTGTCCTCCATCAGCAGAACAGGGTCTGTTCTGCATGCATGCTGAATTGTCTCAATTCAAAAGCAAAACCAAAGATTGTGGTCATTTATATTTGTCTCTGTTTTTTTTTAGTATCCTTAAAATGTCTAGATATTTGCTTATATCTTTGGTCTGTTCATCATGAAAATTCTGTTTTTTGACAACTCACTGAGATGAGCTAAGGATTAAAGTTACTAAATAATGACATGCATTGGATTTTCAGACTTAGAATGCATTTTCTGAAGGATATTAACAAATTCTGTTCTAGCTACTTTCTAAATGTGTCCCTAGTTTGGGGCCTTTGTGAGTGTTTGTGCATGTATGTATAAGAGGGAGGTAGCATACCCCTCAGCTGTCCAGGTTTTTGCAGAATGTCCAGATTTTTGCCCCATATTCCTCCTAAAAGGATTGAAGTTGCTAAATAGTAAGACATTTGAGTTTTAGATGTCATATCCTTTAGAAAAATGCATACTAAAATTCTGTTATTTTTACCAATGTTCTAAGTTCATGAGGGCAATATTTATAATCTGTCCCTGTTTATTTTAGGCTTTGTCCGGATTTCTTGCACTAAGACGATGAGGGTGTGTGTTAGAAAAATATGCATTTAAATATATGTGAAATGCTAGTTTAAAAGCAAAGTAGTATGTAATGCATTTTATTCTATTAATGATATAACAAAAAGGCTGAATTCATGTGCAATTGTAAGTAGTTTTGAAACTGCAGTGTGGCTTGTAGCAAGTTGACCTTTGGCCCTGGCAGGTGCCAGCTCAGCAAGTTTTAATGTTTATGCTTTTCACAAGTGATTATCTGCTGGGTCAGGAAATTAAATATGTGAAATAATGAAATCTTCTGCTCTTTCCTGCTGGGATGATTTGGCCTTGTGTATGTGTTACTAAGATAACATGCAGCTGTTGGGAAAGTGTTACAGGGAACAAAGAAGTGTATTAAAAGACTGAATCTGCTATTGTATTTGGACTAGTTTGAAGCCTTGAAGAAGTAACTTTACAGAAAGACATTATGTCTGACCAGGTGGATAGCAAGGCCGTATTGTTACCAGAGGAAAACTTTTTTAAAATATACAGCATCAGCATAAATCAATGAATAGAACAGTGTAAGCTAGAGTGATGTAGATGCCCTATGACATACCACGTCAGTAAGGTGGGCACAGCTTGAATGTAAAGACTATATAAAATTGTATACTTCCTGTTTCATGTCAGACAAAATTCTGTACTTGCACATTTTTTGCCTCCTGGTGTACACTAGTAAACTTTTGAACCTGAACCTCCTGTGTATTGAACTCTTGATTTTATTTAACAGTTTAGTCCTTCTTAGCCGGAAATCCCTCAGACAGCTGCAGATCAGAGTCTACCGATGGTCGAATACTGCGCAGGAGAAGTTACCAAAATGGTTCTTCTTGGGTGAAAAGACCTCCGACTGAATTGTCGTTTAAAGAGGCTGGCCACTTTCTGATCTGTGGCCGAAGAGCGGATCCTGAACGGCTCAATA
Source organism: Protopterus annectens (assembly GCF_019279795.1). Lineage (NCBI taxonomy): Eukaryota > Metazoa > Chordata > Ceratodontiformes > Protopteridae > Protopterus > Protopterus annectens. Next base: position 49,801,359 of record NC_056725.1, read on the forward strand.
CCGGAGGCTCAGGTAGGAAGATTTTGCCTTTTTTCTGTTTTAGATCAGGGACTAGGTTACAGTAAATATTGTTGTCAAGATTTGTTATGCAGATCAGGGACAAAAGGAATTACTGTATATTTGGTCATAGATCAGGGTAACAGAATAAGGTAGGCAGTTATTCTAGATAAACTGTGAAAAGGAACTGAAAACTTGATATCACGTGAGAAGAAGGGTTACGTAACATTTTCTTGTACCATGGGAAATCAGTGCACTAAAACATCGCGAGATCCGCCCCTAACAGAAGACGCAAAATACATGCAATCACAACGTTCTGATAATGTTAGGCATTATACGAAATGGGTTAACAAATATGAATTTGATAGTAAATTATATAAAATTTCACTGGTTAAACTCCTTAAGCAACTTAAATCCGATGCGGGAGGTTAGGCAAAAAAGCAATGCTAATTAGGCATTCCTCAGGCACACAGGTGGATTGAGGAAGCAAATCGTAGAGAACAGAAGATTAAAAATTCAAAAACATTATTTTTAGACAAAGAAGATAATAACTTAGTAATAACAGCTCCTCCTCCTCCCTTGCCCACTCCTTTACCCTTTTCAGGATATGAAGTGAGTGGACAGGCTGGTCCACCTCCACGTTATCCTGAAGTCTCAGCGAGACCGCAACCATTTGTTAGAGATCCTATTGAAACTAGGTCCCGAGCACGTAAAATACGTGGGGACGCAAAATCATATCAAATAGAGAGAAACCTACAGGATGAGAGTGAGGAAGAAATATGTCCACTTATAGAGGTCCCAAATCCTCAGGCAGGACAGGCAGGGCAGGACCCAACACTCTTAGTATATAGACCATGGACACCGGAGGATATCCGGAAAGCTACTGAGGGAATCCCCCATCCGAAAGTTAATTTTATGAAATTATTAGAAGATTTACAAGGCATGAGGTTGAGTTACCACTTGAATGGGGAAGAAGTAGAAAAAGTAGTAAGATAAATTATAGGTCCAGATTGTCACATGATTTGTGGCACCTGGAATCCTCGTAATGCAGAGCTTAAACCACTCCCACATAGTGACGCAGAATTAGACAACAGAGTGAAAGGTCTTACAGACCGAATCTCTGAGAAATGGAAACCTAGAGCAGATTGGACTTGCATTAATCAATGCATACAACAGGAAAATGAGACAATAGATGGGTACTATGCTAGATTATTGGAGTGTTTTAATAATCATAGCAGTATGACGGTTCCTGAAAACCAAACGAATGATTCCCCGTATGAACAACAATTAAAAAATGCATTTCTGAAAGGTTGCATTGCACCTATCAGTAGCTTCATTACGAAGCATATGATAGACCATCGAACAGGTAGGCTACAAGCCTTACTTGAATATGCTAGACATGCTGAACGACATTTTAATAGCAAGAAGAAAAAGAAGGCGCAAGTCTTCACTGCTGAAGATGGAGCTGAAGTATTTGTGTTACAGTCAGGTAAAAAGGGCAAGAAGAATGCCCAGGGAAACAAGCGATCAGAAGATGTTGAGGAAAGGAAAAAGAGAGGTGAGTGCTTTAAGTGCGGGAAAAAAGGACATTTAGCGAGGGATTGTAAACAGAACAAAAAGGTAATTACAGAAGATAAGGGAGATGAGGACTGGCTATATGATAGTGAAAATACATCATGCAAAAGTCAGAAATCATCAGGAGAAGTTAATAAACAGAAGACAAATATAAATGTGATAGAAGGAATACAGGAAGTGCAAGTAGATATGGAAGATGAAGAAAGTGAAATTTTGGATTTAGCATTATTGAGCTTAGAGCTCTACTTAGCAGATACGAAACCGGAAGTTACACTTCTGGTGGAGGGAAGGGAAGTCAAATTCCTGTGTGACTCAGGAGCATCACGGACCCTGATACACCCCTCCAAGTTACCAGAACATTCTGAATCACCTGATTATATACTAGTGAAAGCTGCAAATGGACAGCTATACAGGGAACCACTTTCCCATGATATAGCAATAACTGACCCCATTTCAGGTATGACTCAAAGAAGTAAAATTGTTGTTTCTGCAAAGTGTCCAGTGAACCTATTGGGCAGGAACCTTATGCAGATATTTGGCATAGCAGTAGTTCCGACTGTGCAGGGTATGGAAGCACAGAGGCAAATGGATACTTTTGTAGTGCGATCGGAGGGTGAAACTTTTTACTGATACAGCCAGGACCTAGTTACGACTGGTCCAGGGGCAGTAACCGAGGAACTGATGAACGTAGCCATCAGTAAAGCCCCCTCCCTCGACACTGATCGACAGCATTTGTTACACTGTACTCTATACTACTGTACAACGCCAGGACCTGATAGAGAGTATGAGCAAGAATTGTTCAGAAATTGCGCAACTAGATTGGTTTTACGTACTTTGTATTGGGATACTGAGGGGAACAGTGTAGTTAGCTGTTCATTACCTCAAGAATTTCTTGCATTATATAGATCAAATCGATTACCACATGTCAGCTTGACAAAGAACAAAAATGTAAATTGGGCAGACTTAGGAGAAAAGGTGACAAGATGGGAGAAACAGACTGACTTAGAATTGTCAGAACAAGGAATACAAAAACAAAAGTTGAATTGGTTGACATAGACACATCTGGCTGTACACTTGCAATCTAGCGAGGACAGCTGATTAGCATTTTTATTAGAAGAAGAAGAAAAAGCCTTAAGTAAAATACCAACGGCTCTTTGATCGACAGGCAAGTCAGATGTAGGACTTATTCGAACAGCAGGACCAGTTACAATTACACCAAAATTGGCATTTTAGGCCACAGAAAAGACAATACCCCTTGAAGAAGGATGCAGAAATAGGAATTAAACCTATAATAGCAGCATTACTCAGGGAAGGAGTACTGGTAGAATCTCCCGATTCACAATGTAATATACCCCTATTTCCTGTTAAAAAAGCAAATGGGGAATGGCGGATGGTTCAAGATTTACAAGCTGTGAACAATGCAGTGATACCCAGAGCACCCATGGTGCCAGACCCACATACTTTGTTAAACGATTTAAAACTGCAACAAAAATATTTCTCTGTGGTAGATATCAGTAATGCTTTCTTTTCGATACCTATACATCCTGATAGTCAGTATTGGTTTGCATTTACATTTCAGGGTAAAAGGTATACTTATACTCGACTACCACAGGGATATTGTGAGAGCCCAACAATATTTGCACAAGAAATGGCTAGCAACCTGGCAGGGTTTACCTCACCAGGAGGTAGTCAAATTCTACTTTACGTAGATGACATCTTGCTAGCAGCCCCCACCCAGCAGCAATGCAGGGAGGATACTGTAGCGTTACTGAAATTTTTAGCAACACAAGGACACAAAGTAAATAAAAGTAAGTTACAACTTTGGAAAAAGCAAGTTAGATACCTAGGATATGTGATATCCAATGAAGGTAGGATATTAGACGAGGACAGAAAAACAGCAATTTTGCAAGCACCCAAACCAGCAACCAAGAAGGAAATGATGTCCTTCTTGGGGACAACTAATTTCTGTCGGAGTTGGATACCAAATTATGCTTTGGAATCTGCTCCACTGACTGACTTGATATATAAGACATCAATGGCAGCACAAGATATTTTACAATGGACACCCGAAGCAGAAACGGCTTTCTGCAGGTTGAAGCAGTTGATAGCTTCTTCATTAGTTTTAGGACTCCCAAATTATCACAAATGGTTCTTTCAGACCATAGATTGCAAGCAAGGATATATGACGTCAGTGCTGACGCAACAACATAGGGATAAGCAACGCCCCATAGCCTATTATTCATCACAGTTAGACCCAGTGGCACGATCTTTGCCTCACTGTGTACAAGCGGTAGTTGCAGCTGCAATGGCAGTACAGGCTTCAGTCTCAGTGGTATTGTTCCACTCTCTCACATTGAGAGTGCCTCATGCAGTCGCAATAATTTTACTGCAAGAAAAAGTAGCATATCTTTCTCCTGCTAGACATCTTTCATGTATGACTATACTGCTGAGCCAACCTCATATGACAATTGAACGATGTACGACATTAAATCCATCAACATTACTTCCAACTCCTGCGGATGGCACACCGCACAGCTGCCTGCAAGAGATTGAACAGTTAACCTTGCCTAGACAAGATCTCGCAGATATGCCCTTGGATAGTGCTGAGGTGACATATTACATGGACGGCTCATGCAGAAGGGGCCCTACAGGAAAGAATCTAGTGGGGTATGCAGTAGTTACAGACACTGAAATTTTAGAAGCCCAACCCTTACCACATAACTTATCTGCACAAGCAGCAGAACTGATAGCTTTGACACAGGCATGTACTTTAGCAAAAGATAAATGTGTAAACATATATACTGATAGTATGCTTTCTCTACAGTACATGTATTTGCGCAACAATGGAAAAATAGGGGAATGATAACATCGAGTGGAAAACCAATTAATCATGCGCAATTTATTCTGGAACTATTAGAATCTATTCAGTTACCTACCAAAGTAGCTATTTGCAAATGAATAGCTCATACAAAACAACAGGATAGAATTTCGAAAGGCAATGCAAGAGCTGATACAGCTGCGAAGCAAGCGGCCTCAGACTCAGAAACTTTACTTTTGAATGAGGAATTACAACCCTCTGAGATTTTAGATTTAGACATGTTAAAACAATGCAGACGCTTACTACAAAAGCAGAAAAACAAAAATGGGAAAAACAAGGCGCAATTCTTGAAAATGGACTGTACATTTCCAAAGAGAAAAAAACGATATTGCCATCTAATTTATTTAGATATGCAGCTTTGTTGAGCCATGGGCAGTGCCATGTCTCAACAGGGGGGATGGTACAGTTAGTAAACCGAATATTCCGAAAATATGGATTCACAAACTATACAAAAAAATTTTGTGCAGCTTGTCATACTTGTAACAAGCACCATGCACAAGGGGCATTTAAACCTAAGCAAGGAAGTTTCCCTATACCACCGTATCCATTCCATACTATTTGTATGGATTTCATAGAATTAAATAAGTGTGAAGGGAAAAAGTATTGTTTAGTCATTGTAGATATGTTTTCTAAATGGGTAGAAGCCTTTCCAACTAAAAATCTGGATGCAACAACAGTGGCGAAATCCCTGACAAAAGAGGTAATCCCTAGGTTTGGCATTCCGGAGAGGATTTATAGTGACAATGGTACACATTTCGTCAATCAGACAATTCAGCAACTTGGAAGATTTTTTGGAATCTCCTTGAAAAACCATTGTGCCTACCACCCACAGTCAGCAGGACTGGTGGAAAGGTACAATGGAACCCTTAAAAGTAAGCTTAGGAAGTTAGTTGAAGAGACCCAAAAGAATTGGATACACTGTCTGCCTTTAGCACTGCTGAGTATGAGAATGGTTCCAAATGTGAAGGGTCTGATTCCCTTTGAAATGATTTTTGGGAGAGCATATTATGTGCCTCAGTGGAAAGCTCTCATGCCCGCAGAACAAGAGGCTGACAGTTCATTAGCTAGTTATATGAGGAAACTGTTAACAAATAAATCTGTTTTGCAGTTTAACTCTTTTTCAGATAAGGAACAGATCAGACCGGTGGAAACAGTTTTGGATCCCGGAACATGGGTGTGGCTGAAAGTGACAAAGAGGAAGAATTGGGCGAGTCCAAAGTGGGAAGGACCGTACCAGGTACTGTTGGCAACGCCTACTGCAGTCAGAGTGGCTGAGAGGACGTCCTGGGTTCATTTGACACACTGCAAACTGGTAAAGAACTTTCAACTTGATAAAAACTTTGTGACTGATATACAACAAAGGCAAAATGGCCAAGAACAAAGCAAATAGAAATTTAGATCAACCCCAGAGATGTTGCATAATCATTTTATTGAGTATGCATTTATTGACTATAATTGTGACAATTTTCCTCTTGTTGTGGTTTTTCCTTCACTCAACCACACAAGTGAAAGTGGGAAGGCGTGACGAGACATCTATAGACTGGCATCCAAATTTTAACACATACCTAGCTATGAAACGTGTATACGCAGAGACTATGAACATTTCAAATTGCTGGGTTTGTACAGCTATACCAACAGCATATGGAGGACTGATAATGTCCGCTGTCCCTCTGGGGATAAATGAGACTTGGGAGAATTTACTTTTTGATACAGGAACTGTGAGATCACGGGACAAAATAGCTTTATTGTTACCTGTCACACAAAAGGGAATTGTATGTTTTTACAAAAATGACACTCTCCAGGTGGGCTGAAGCAATTGTAATATAACAATATCTTATCAGTGTTATATTAAGACTAGTAATGGCAATATTCTTTGCAATACTAATTATGACTCATATTTGAACTCACTGAAAACAACCATGAATGAAATTCGCAAGAATCCTGTTTTATTTAAACAATTGTCAGTTATAGACCAGAAAATGTTTCATGCAGGGTTAATGTGTATTAGTATTAAAGTAGAAAACTGTTATTTTATTTGTGGGGAAAAAATCATATAAATGGCTACCTGAGAATTGGTCCGGCAGTTGTTTTTTGGGTTATCTGGTTCCGGCAATAAGACATACTGCAGAATTACCTTTGGGAAAGATACGAAACGTGAGAGAAGCAGCTCGGAAACCTGGAGGTCCAGTCGAGAAACCTGTAAATCCAGTAGGACAGATCGAAGCTGGCTGGAAAGACCATAATAATGTAAAGGACAAAAGCAAATTAACTCATATGGACTTGAGTGACAGTGTTATATCTAGGGCAGGAATATTCCCAGCATATGGAGCAGTCAAATCGATCTGGGAGCTGAGGAAGCTGTCGAAACTTCGAAACGAAAGTAATGAGTAATGCAACTTTCTCTGCTCTAGAACTGGTGACTGATGAACTGAATGCAATGAGAACTGTTGTGCTACAAAATCGAATGGCTCTTGACTTCACCCTAGCGGCGAGAGGTGGTACGTGTGTGCTTATCAAAGAAGAATGCTGTGCATACATACTAGACAATAGGCATGAAATTAACAACCACCTAGAGGTAATTCAGCAAGTATCAGCCATAAATGAACCAGGCCCAAACCCACTGATGGACTTTTTCCAGAATCTATTCGGGGGGTGGGGTTCCATCATAATGAATATTCTAATTGCTATTTGTGTGGGTATACTCCTGATAGGAGCATGTGTTTGTTGTGGAATTCCCTGCATGAAAAGATTAATTAAAGATTTTATTGATGTATCTGTTACTGAAACTTTGTACCAAGATATCGAGATTGAAAAATTGATCTCAGATGTAACTTTTTCTGAAGTATAGATCAAATGACTCACCTAGCTGAAAATCTTTAGTGGAAGAGGTTAGGAGATGAAATGACATTATGCACACTTCAAAATAGAATAAAAAGAATTAATAGGAGGGAAAATGTTAGAAAAATATGCATTTAAATATATGTGAAATGTTAGTTTAAAAGCAAAGTAGTATGTAATGCATTTTATTCTATTAATGATATAACAAAAAGGCTGAATTCATGTGCAATTGTAAGTAGTTTTGAAACTGCAGTGTGGCTTGTAGCAAGTTGACCTCTGGCCCTGGCAGGTGCCAGCTCAGCAAGTTTTAATGTTTATGCTTTTCACAAGTGATTATCTGCTGGATCAGGAAATTAAATATGTGAAATAATGAAATCTTCTGCTCTTTCCTGCTGGGATGATTTGGCCTTGTGTATGTGTTACTAACATGCAGCTGTTGGGAAAGTGTTACAGGGAACAAAGAAGTGTATTAAAAGACTGAATCTGCTATTGTATTCGGACTAGTTTGAAGCCTTGAAGAAGTAACTTTACAGAAAGACATTATGTCTGACCAGGTGGATAGCAAGGCCGTATTGTTACCAGAGGAAAACTTTTTTAAACTATACAGCATCAGCATAAATCAATGAATAGAACAGTGTAAGCTAGAGTGATGTAGATGCCCTATGACATACCACATCAGTAAGGTGGGCACAGCTTGAATGTAAAGACTATATAAAATTGTATACTTCCTGTTTCATGTCAGACAAAATTCTGTACGTGTATGTTTTTTGCCTCCTGGTGTACACTAGTAAACTTTTGAACCTGAACCTCCTGTGTATTGAACTCTTGATTTTATTTAACAGTGTGTGTGTGACAGAGAGTGAAATGCCCTAGTTAGAGTTGGCAGGTGGAATTTATTTTCAAGTGCATTTTTAAGGAATTGTGAGATTCAAGGGAAGATAAATTTACTGCTGCTCATGCTAAGTTTACTTAAAATGTACAACTGTTTTATTCAGCAAATTGTATCACTATTGTCATATAGAATTTTAAAGCAGTGTTAGTAGCACAGCAGGTAGTATACTTGCATCTTAATGTAGAGGGCCATAGGTTCTACTCCCACAGCATGTAGATTTGTATTTTAAGGAGATGGGGTATTGCAGTCCTGAGTATGTCCTCCTTTGGTGGAAATGCCTAGTCACTATGAACTTGTTTTTCAGCTTGCCACACATTCCCTATTGCAATATACCAGCTTACCATTTTTTTTAATGTAGCTTGGGCAATTTATTCTTTAAGGGCAGTAGGCATTGAATTTGTAGATGAAACACTGAAATATAAAGTTGTTTTCTAGCAACAACCTCTTCATTAGTTTCAGATCTCTTTAATGTGGAATTATTCAGATGACTTTTACTTCTGCAGAGATTGCGCATACTGACTGACATTGGTGGATTGTAATGATAGAAGTTTAAGTGGCCTTTTATGGTTGAAATGTTCTGAATTGGGCAGTTTGTCATTATTGGTTCATATGTTTTGTTTCATTGCTTGCTGGAAAAACATTCAAAACTATAAATTTAAAACACAGTCTAACAAGTGGTGCTATATTATAGAAGGGATATAATTAAATTATTTTTATATTATAATTAATACAATTTGTATATATTATAATCATATGTATAATCACATGTATAAATATGTACACTTCTTATGCATAGCTACTCTTGTTTATCACAGTAACATGAAGGATACTGTAATGGCTGTGTCAAGAAAAAAGGTCTAAAGCTTTTAGTTAAGCATATAATGAAGTTGTTCACATCACTGATAATGCGGACCCAGTTTCATATAACTAAGGGTCAACCACACAAAAGCAGAAAACATCCAGAATTTCCCTCGCCCACTCAGTAAAATTAATCTTGAAAAAAGAATTAATAATGTGCATATATTAGGGCTATTATAATTATCTTTAAAAAGATGAAGTGATGATTTGCAACTATGTGAATGTTGGGATTGTGATGACTGTGCCCTGGCCCAGCAATCAAGGAGCCTCAATCCTCACCACTAACACCAGGGAGGGCGTCTCATATAAGAGGAAAGGATAACAAATACACACAGTAAAGTACAATTTTCCTTAAGTGCACACAGAGATCACACTCAGTCTGGGGCTGGTTACTCCCTTGCTCTCCAGGTCCCCAATAAGACTCCCCACTGGCACAGCTATAGGGCCCAGATCTCAGCCTAACTGGCAAGCTAACATCCAGTACCCTCTCTGTCCCACCACTGCTTTGTGTCCCTGCCCAGGTAGCTGACACACCACACACACTTTGAGATAAGCATTTATACAACTTCACAGACATTCCTGGGAAAGGCTGACACAGATTCTCCAGCTGTGCCCCTTTACCCAGACTATACGGTAGTAATTTCTGCCACCAACAACTAATACTTATCAGCTACCCAAAGGCCCTTAAAAGGATGTCCAATTATTACTGTGCAATATTGTTATCCAATTGGTAATGTGACTATTCAGTCTAAGGCTTATTAGAGTGGCTTATTACAATAAACAATAAATATGCAATGTATTCTAGAGCTTACTTATCTCTACACAAACCAGCCACAGGTAAAGGTTTTTAAAATATTTAATGATAAATAATTAAAACACAAGACAATACTACTACACCACAGTGATATCTAAGAGTTCAGAGATCACATAGAAACTTAAAACAATACAGTAGGAAAGTTCTGATATAACAGAAAAACACTTGTCTAACTTTCTTCTAAGTTCCTAGCTATTACTACAAGAAAACATACCTTTAAGACACTACTTACATAAGACAACAGGCAGAGTGCTGATAAGTTAGATATCAAGATCAAAATGCTTACAGTCTCTCTCTGAACAATAGTTTTTAAATTCACTAACAAACATCTTTGCTAGGCCCCCCCAAATTACATCATTTGACACTTAGGTTTTCCCAGTATACACATTACATCATTTTGACAATTAGTCTGGAGTTCCCAGGCCAACAAACTGCATTATTTAGCAATCTAATACCTGTTCAGGAAACTACAACAATAAAAGACATTTCACATGTACACTCTAGCAATTATTCTTTAAGTTAAGACAATATAAAGAATGTGTTCATCCAGCCACTTCGGCACCACAATTTAGATAATTTTATCTTCAAAGAACATTTGAAATGGTTGGCTTAGTTTTCCTTACAGCAGATGGCAATGTTGCAACAATCTTGAAGTTCACATTTTACAGTGTTTTCTTTCATTTAAGAAACAAGGCTGTATTTTACATTTATATTTACAAATGATAGAAATATGCAGGGGTGGCCCGTGCTATTGGACTGCCAGACTGCAGCCCCCTCAACTGAAAACAAATAATAAAAAAGAAAAAAAAAGTTTTTAAAAGTTCACGGACTTTGCGCATGCGCAATAGTACAGACTACTGGTGTCTTATGCGCATGCTCCAGGCAGTCCGGCAGTCCTCATAGGGAATTGTGATGAGAGGTCTGTGCAGTTTGAAACTGCATAGACTCGCTGGGAAAATGCGTCGGGGCTGGACTGCAACACCAACAGTCTGGAATCTCTTGTCGGTGGGAAAATCTCGGGATTTGGATCTCGCAGTGTTTGGATGTACGTGCGCGGGCAATCGGATGTATGGAGAATGGAGGGACAGGTAAGTGTGTCAGATTAATGATGTAATTGTATTTATTGTGTGTGTGTTTGAAGTTATGACTTTATTGTGTGTGTTTGAAGTTTGTGCTTGAAGTTATGACTTTATTGTGTGTGTTTGAAGTTTGTGCTTGAAGTTATGACTTTATTGTGTGTGTTTGAAGTTTGTGCTTGAAGTTATGACTTTATTGTGTGTGTTTGAAGTTTGTGCTTGAAGTTATGACTTTATTGTGTGTGTTTGAAGTTTTGAATTTATTGTGTGTGCTTGAATATATGCTGGGCCAGTGAAGGGGTGTGTGTGTGTTTGAAGTTATGACTTTATTGTGTGTGTTTGAAGTTTTGAATTTATTGTGTGTGCTTGAATATATGTTGGGCCGGGGAAGGGGTGTGTGTGTGTGTGTGTGTGTGTTTCTGACTTTTATACATGTGTATACAGGTGCATTTGTATCTGGAAGGTACTATTTCAAGAAATGAAAGCAAGAATAGCAAATTTGGTATCCAATCTGAATGCCTAAGAATAAAAAAGTCACGCACGTAGTGTCACTAGTACGGAAGACAATATGCTGAAAGCACACTTGAAATTGTTGGTCAAGAGAATAAATAACATGCAGTGGAGGGAATGGTGATTTCATGTGAAAGTTTTGTGAGATGTGGTAAAAACATCTCCGTCTCATCTTACGTAAGACATACATCTGAAGGAAAAAGCATTCCCAGTTGTGGAGCAGTAGCCTTGGATTCATAATATATGCACCCTACTTGTGTAGCTGTCTGTCTGCTAGGTATGGGACACTTTTATTGGCCCGACATACATTTTACAGTTACTGTAACTTCTAGACTAAAAAGAGCCCTTTGTCAGGAGTTACACTGCTATAGGTATCCATTCTTGGCACACAAATCAAATCTTCTGAAAACTAAAATCTCTGAACTCAGGCCTCTGCTTACAGATCACTTATTCTCATCCCACTGGTTGTTTCACTTGGCAGAACTGCTGCAGATTTTGAGCTGATAGTAATACATAAATATTACTCAGCAGTATTCAGCTGTCATTATACTATTTTAGTGCCCTAAATACAACAACACTTTTCCAGCTCTGAAGATGTTCAAATGATAGAAGCTTCATTTTTCATGTAACTAAGGAGAGGTCAAGTGGAAACATTATTCATCCCTTCTTGCCTTACAGAAGGTGCATGTGGTCATCAGGCTGTTACACCCCAAGCCCGGCTGTTGGAGCCTGCTTCATCTATGCAGCCATGATCAAATTTTTAATACATGTTAATAGGTTTGGTTATTTTTAGAAGAAGTTTATCAGAGGAATGTAGTTCTCTGAAGTTAGAGTTAGCTCGGATTAAGTCTTTTGGCTCAGGGCAGTTAATTGGCTTGGTGAAAATTGTATATACAAGAGAGAGTTGGTTTAGTCGAAGTTAAGGGGAAATACAATCCAGTTAATTTTTTTTTTAGAGCTAGGCAATGGTGATCTCTATAGGGAATGTTGGCCCCAAATTTAGCTATTTTATTATAATGTGACTCTAATTGGTAAAGATCTGTCTTATGTAAGTTAGTGAAGATTTGAGAAGAGTAGAGAAGGGTGGAATGACCTAGTCGCTAGTCTGGAGGTGCTAGTGAGATAGGGCTTGGCTCTGTAGAGCTGACCTAATTTTATATGTACTTCTTTATTGTTATAGCTATGTGTTTATCCAGTTTTAGTTGTCTGTTGATAGCGATACCAAGGAGTTTGGTATGTTCAACTGGTTCAATAGCAGTTTGGTTGGATGAAAAGATGGTGAGTGGAGGAGTTTTGTTAAGTAGTCTTGTTTTTGGAGAAGACCATGAGTTTAGTTTTTTTTAGGGTTGAGAATAAGTTTGTTTTCAGCTAGGTAGGATTCCAAGTCTAACAGAGAATTTTGTGTTTTTTTCCTGAAGTTCGAGGAAAGTGGGGGATGAGCATATGATGGTGGAATTGTCAGCGTACTGAATTATGCTGGCATACTTAGTGGCCTCTGCTGAAAATGTTTTTTATTCCGTTAGACTTTCCTGGTTAATAAATTTTTAATAAATAAAATTGACAGACATTTGAATTTCAGACTTCATATTTTTCAGAAAGTACATAGTAACACAAAACCTTTTTATTCTAGCAATTTTCTAAGTTTATAAGATGAACTCACCTGGCATAGAAATGCAATGTTCATTTTTCAGATGCTTCTAACTGCTAGGAATTGTTTTGATGTGCTACATTTTACTATTATTTCATTACCATCTTAAAACAAGCCTTTTTTAATTTATCTAACACTATTTTTCTCTCTAAACTCTCTACCCTGTTTTTAGCTCTCTGCCCTGAGTTACCCCTGCGAGTAAACCCTCGAGGATATCTCAAAACCTACCTCCAAACCTCAGCTGTCTTAATTGCTCCAGCAAAGTAACAAACATCTAGGCAGGCTTCTCAGCTGCCTCATTCCCCTTTGTTTTTTGGACATTTCACCTACTGGAATCTAAGGAAGTATGTGTAACTGCAGATGAACCCTTAATAACTTATGTTTTGGTCTTGATAGATGTTTTGTAGTACTCTAGCCTGCCAGGATAGCCAGCAGCCTTAGCTCTCCACCCCCCGATACACACTAGCTGCACTCTTTTTCCAAGTATTGCCCCAAGGATATTCTAAGTGGCACAAGACCTTAGACTCCTCTGCAAATTTTTATGTTTCTATCTTAACTCTATCCTCTCCCCTTTCACTGTATCTCCTAACTCTTCTAGCCCACTCTAGCTGTAACACCTCCTTTTCTAATCTCTCCCTCTAGCTTCTCATACCTCACTCCTGCCCAACACCTCGGGTCCTTCCCCCTTCCTACTTACCCCTCTGTAAACCTTCTTTCACTGATTGACTCCAGAACCCCTCTGGACCTCTTTGGTTCTTCCCACTCCGTTCGCCCTGCGGGCTCACTCCGCTCCCCTACCCTACCCCCAAATCCCACCCACCCCCAGTGCATCTAGCTTTATTCCCCCATAGCCACACCCTCTGAAACTCATATCCAATTAAACAATTATCACCAATACCTACCCCTCCCTATCCCCACCCACGTTAACCTCTAATTATCTACCTCACCTATACCACTTACTATTGGATTCCTTCTCACCCACTCCAATCCCAACTCTATCTTCCACTACCAACTTTATACTTTTATACTTAACTACTCCTACCTAAACTTATCTCTCTTGTTTTTATTTATATCTTATCTACTACATAACAACTCTACATATCTCACAATCTAACACATTACTTCTACCCAGATTCATCCAGTTGATATTTATATAGTATCCACTATATTCCATACTCCGCTATTCTAATACCACTGTTCTATTAACTCCTCCTCATTATGCTCTCTAAACACCCCTTCACCTTCCTTTCACTATTACTACTATTCTCCTTATCCTCTTTATACCATCTCTCCCAACCCACAATTTTCACCCACTCCCAACCCTTTCATATAACTAATCCTCACAACACTTCTTTCTCACCCTCATACTCTCTTATTTCCCCCATTTATATTCCTCAGAAAACCTCCTTATCTTTCGACACAAACTTATCTCCTATCATGCTAATTTTTCCACCATGACTGTTAGCAAACCCTTCCAATTCACAAAACAACTCAATCTCATCTCCTTGCTAACTACCCACATAAACTATTACATACTACACCTGACAAGTGCTCTCATATCTGGAGACATCAATCCTAACCCAGGCCCCTCCACTACTACTGCTATAAATAAATCCCTATTATTCACTTCCTTAAACTCTCAAAGTGTAGTAAACAAAGTCCCAAACCTACATGCTTGGCTCATACACAATAAAACTGACATCCTCACTATTTCAGAAACCTGGCTAAAACCACACATTAGAGACTCTGAAATAGTTCCTCCTAACTACTCCATCATACGAAAAGACAGACCTCACAAGAAAGGTGGAGGAGTAGCCCTCCTATACACTTCCTCCCTAGTAGTTACCCCATATAACAAACCTACTCCACACTTTAACAATGCCGAACTTCTCCTTACCATGGTACAAATCAATAATCATAAACATATATGTTTAGCTTCCCTTTACATCCCCCCAGGGGATAATATCTCCACACTTGAACTCATCCTTTCCTGGCTATCCAGTAACATTAGTAATGAAACCATAATCCTAGGAGATGTTAATATTAACTGGGCCCTTATACAGTCTCCTACAAACCCCACTAACATCAATCTCTACAATTTCTCACAACTGATCACTTTGGTAACCCACCCTGCCAAAAACCCCTCCAATGGGAGTATATTGGATTGGATTCTAGTCTCCCACCCTCACTACTTCAACAACAGTGGCACTCTTCCCGACCCACTTGGTGACCACTTACCCACCTTTACCCACCGGCTTCCCACTATCCTACAGCAGACTCATAACCACATTACAATCCGTGACCATAAAAACTTCGACCCATTAATCTTTTCAAACTCACTACAAACAATTAATTGGAACTGTCTAAAAACACTATCTCTTGACGATGCAGTCTCATACTTCAACTCAACTTTCTTAAAATTACTTGACTCCCAAACTCCTTTACGGACTAAAAGAATAAAAACTAAATCAGCCCCATGGCTCTCCAAAACTACTCTTGCTATCATGAGACAAAGAGACAAAGTCTGGGGACGCTTCCAAAAACACAAGACAGCACCACTCCTTAACGAATATAAAATGCTCCGAAACAAAGTAAAGAAACTCATTAATTCTGATCATCAAAACTATTTCTCTACACTCCAAAACCAAAATAAAAACAACCCTCAGAAATTTTGGAAAGGGATCTCTACTCTCCTCCACCCCAGTAAACCAGATACTCCTACCCCAGACCCAAATGCTCCAGAACATGAATTAGCCACCCAATTTAATTCTTTCTTTATTGACTCAATCTCTAAATTGACCTCCTCATTCTCCAACTACTCTCTACTATCTAATACCCCCTCATCCACCCCCACTATCTCTACTTCTACACCCTACTCCTCACCCACTAACTCCTCTACCCCCTCTTTTACACAAACTCTATCATCATCTCCACCTCCCCAAAATTTCCCCCCTCCTGTCTGCCCCCTCTTCTCATTAAATCCCATACCAACATCTACTATTAAGAAACTCCTTCAGAAATTGAAACCATGTACCAATGCTCCAGATAATATCCCCTCTTACTTTCTCAGTATAGCTGCTGAAACTCTTGCCTACCCCATTAGCATTTTAATTAACCACTCACTACAAGAATACACATTTCCCCAAATCTGGAAACAAGCCTTTATTATACCTCTACATAAAGGCGGTAACAATAATAACATTACTAATTTCCGCCCCATGGCCATCCTGTCCCCCATTTCTAAACTCTTAGAAAAATGTGTCCAACTTCAGCTTCTTCCCCACCTCCTAGACAACCATCTTATAACTCCCACACAGCACGGTTTCAGACCCAATCATAGCACCATGACAGCCCTCCTCTCCTTCCTTGAGGTTGTAAATAAAGCCCGTGACTCTGGACAAATTGTTTCCACCTTACTTCTTGACCTCTCTAAAGCCTTCGATACTATCTCACATAGCCTGCTCTTAAACAAACTCTCCAAACTTCACCTATCTTCCTCTTCTTTGAACTGGTTCTCTAGCTACCTATCTAACAGAAGTCAAGCTGTAAAATGGAAAAAAGCTATCTCCTCTTTCCTTAGTACCCCTACAGGAGTTCCCCAAGGCTCCATACTGGGTCCTCTTCTCTTCAATATCTTTATAAATGACTTCCACAAATCAATCCCTTTCTCTAGCATCATCCAATATGCAGATGATTCAACTATTATCTGTTCCGCCTCTTCTATCACTACACTACAAAAACTTACTCAAGATGCTTTCTCTTCCACAGAGCAATGGATGCAATGTAATCATCTAGCTCTCAATGCTACCAAGACCAAACTAATGCTATTTACCCCTTCTAAAGTCATCCCTCCCGACATGGGTACATTCTCAATTACTACTCAACACAACTCATCTCTTGAAATTGTGTCAGAAACCAAACTACTTGGGGTCCAAATTGATAACCTACTTAAATTTAACTCCCACCTGCAAATAAACATAAAAAAAACACACCAAAAACTTGGAATGCTTTATAGACAGAACACCTACCTCACATCTGCCACTAAAATCACTCTCTCCACCTCCTTTCTAATCCCATCCCTTCTATATGGTGCCCCACTACTAACTAATCTTCAGTCCATGTTAAAAAAACAACTTACTTCCTGCTATAACAAAATTGCAAAATTCGCCACCAGCCAAAAGTCCTCCGCCCACCACTGTTTCTCCCTCCATAACCTAAAATGGCTAGAACTTCCCAATCAACTAACTTACACTCAACTAACTCTAGCCCATAAGCTTATTCTCAACCCTTCCCTCTGTCCCTCTCTTTCCTCTGCCTTTAAAATGCACCTACCAAACAGAGTTCTAAGGTCAAATAATCAAAATCTACTCGAAGTACACAAACCAACTCATCCCCCAGGCAAAATCCTTCTTTCCTTCAGCCTCGCTCACCTGTGGAACTCCCTACCTCCACTCATCCGCACCACCTCTAACCACTCTGCCTTCAAAAAGTCTCTTCACCTTCATCTAGCATCACAGTGGGAATGCTCTTGTTCCCACCCCACATAACTAACTCTACTCTACTCCTGTAGCTATGATATTTGTTCTCTAATCAGTATTAATGTTTACATTTATTACTTGTAGGTTTCTTCTTATTGTATTAACTGTTATGACTGCTTTTCTAAATGTGATTAGTTCTACTTTTTCTGTTTACATAATATTAATAACTCTCTGTACTAAGATTGTTACTGTTAAATGTTGAAAATACCTTCTATTGGAGCTTTTCTCCCCAGGACTCCATTGAAAACGGGTTATTTATGGCCCAATGGACTATCCTGGTAAACCAACGGCAATAAATAATTAAATAAATAAAATTTGAAATTTGTCCCTATTTTTGGAACTGTATTCCCCCATTATTGGCTTCATCCAGGATTTTTGTGCTAAGGTTGAGAGCTATAGCAAGAACTCACTTCACTGAATATGTTTGAGGGCTGTATTCCCCATTACTGGGTTTGTCCAGGTATTTTGTGCTAAGAGGTTTACAGCTATGGTGAGAACTGAATTCACTAAATGATAGCCATTTAAGTTTCAGTCTTCCTTTCTTTCACAAAGCAGCTGATTTGGCATAGTGGTATGTTGCTCTGACTGTTTTGCACAGGGACCTGGGTTCAAGATTGGGCAATAAAATGTATGGTGGTAACACAGCATTTTATTCTACCAACTTTCCAAGATTATACAAGCAATGTTTGTGTCCCTGGTTTTTGGGCTTTTGTCCCCCCCACCAATACATTTTGGCTTTTTCCAGATTTGTTATGCTGCGAAGTTGAGATACAGTTGAGTATTAAGTAGATTTTACAAGGAGCTGAGAGCTGCAGGGGAAGAGAAGTTTAGTGCTGCTTATGCTGAAGCAGCTTGCATCTTTAATAGCGCAACAGGTTGTGTACTTGCTTTTGATGCAGAAGGCTGTGAGTTCTACTCCCAGAAGGGGTGGATGCTGCCGTACTATGCCCTCTTTGGCAAAGATGCTAACTAGCAGCAACCTCTACATTAGTTACAGATCTCTTTAATGTGGAATTATTTAGATGACTGACTTCTGCAGAGATTGTGCATATTTACTGATACTGATGTATTGTATAAGTTTGAGTAGACTTTTTTATGATGGGACTGTTCTCAATTGGGCAGTTTTGTCATTATTGATGCATGCATTTTGTTTCATTGTTTACTGAAAAAATGTTCAAAATAATAAATTTAAAACACCCTCTAACAACTGTACTGTATTATACAATGAATATAATTGGGTGGTGCTGCGGTAGCATTGTCACCTCACAGTAAGACGTTGCCCCATTCGATTCTCAGTTAGAGCATTTTCTGTGTGGCAACATGTGTGAATGGGCTTCCTTTATTGAAGGTTGTGCATCAGGCCCGGCAAGTTGGCACGTAAAAATCTATTGCCAATCATTAGCGGACTGGAGTTCCACTGTGGCGACCCCTAACTGGGAGAAGCCGAAAGACACAACAACAAGGAAGGTTTATCACACAACACATGTATGTTTTGTGTGCAAGGGGTCTATCATTTGAAAACAGCCCAAAGTTAATCTTTATACTACCCAAATGTATTTTCTTTGAATGTGGATTTCACTGCTGTTTCAATGAATGTGAGTTTCAAGGGCAGAGTTTTAATGCTAAGTCTATTTTCATTGTGAGACTGCATTGCTTTGTTTAGCAGATATTTTAATGTTTGTGCTGTAAAATACAAAATAAAACTTTCAAATAAAATCGAAATCATCATAGAAGTAAAGCAGTATGCACATTGCAGTGTTTATGGTAAATGGGACGAAATAGCCAAGTAATGGGACATTGGAATGGCTGCAGGGGGTGGCTCCATTTGACCATGATTTTGTGAGGGGGAAGGATGGGCCCTGGCTCAGCTGAACTATACCTCTCAACTGTCCAGATTTTCACAGAATGAATAGATTTTTGCTTCTTTTTGGTTTGTTCCTCATAAAATTTGTGGTTTCCTGGCAAATCATTTAGGAATTAAGTCACTAAATAATGGCAGACATTGAGTTTCAGACTTCATAACCTTCATAAAAATGCATGGTAAAGCAAGACCTGTTCTATCAACTAAGTTTATACAAGAGCAATTTATACAAGAGCAATTTTTAGTACTATTTGTATGTTCCCACAATATATTTGGCCTTGTCCAGATTTCCTGCGTTAACAGGTTGAGTGGTATGTGCAAATTCTTTTATAGAATTGAGCATCTCCAAACCTCTCAAATGTCCCTGATTTTGGCTCAAAATGTTGATCTTCCTCTAATCCCTCTTCAAAATGTCAATTTTGGAAGAAAACATGGAGGGTTTACAATTAATAAATAACTGTAATAATCTGAGTTATAGATTACTTTTATTTCAGAAATGCATGTAGATTCATTTATTTTGTCAGCTTCTCAAGCTAACAGTGCTAATACTAAAAAGTGTCCCTTCTTTGACAGGTTCCCAGCTGTATTATGTGGCTATTTTATATTTTTCATCACATCTGTGGTCCATTTTTCATAAAATTGTGGTTTTCTGGCAAATTAGTGGCAAATCATTAAAGATTGAAGTAAGAAAATAATGACAGACATTTCAGTTTCAGATTTCATACCCTTCAGAAAATTCATACTAATGCAGGACTACTATTCTATTAGAAAGTTTATAAGAACAATATTTAAATATTGTCCTTAATTTTGGGCCTGACTTTGTCCAGATTTCTTCCTCTGAGGTTGAGAGGTATGACAAATGTGTCAGGGCCATTGCAGTCAGCCAGAGACATTTCAAGTTGTGACATATTTGTTGCACCCCACTCCTCTATGTAGTGCCTCTGGATGTGTCCAAGCAAGGCAAGGAGCAGTTATGCAGTGTAAGTGTGCAGAGTATCCCCCCCATCCAAGGTAGACACAAGTACTACAGTTGCTTTTCATCTGTCTTGCTTGATTTTGCAGAATGCTCTGGTTTTCTGTCATATTTTTATTCTGTTGATTATGCTTCTTATTATTCAGAAAGTGCCTGTTGCTCTGTGTTTAAGTAGCAATGATTTCATGACCATCAGGTAAGCTTGTCTGAGATTGTAAGATGCAAGTAAGCTTACTGTTAAAGAATTACCAACATTGAAAGCCTTATTGTTGTTGCCATGCAGAGAATACTTACACAACTAGATAACGTATAAGCCTTGGGTATTGAAATGCATATGACAGTGTTTGTAATAAAGGGCAGGATTACAGTATTTTAAGAAGCTCATTACCTTTGTTGGAGCCTTGCCATAATCTTTGCACGCTTTACCCATAAACTACATAGAATGTCAATCTATCACGTGTGGTCCATAACCTGTGCAGTAATCATTTAAGCAATTTATCTTGAGCTTGTTTCTTGTTTGCTGTTCATTTTTTACTTTGATCATGTTTTCCCAATGAAACAAATAGATAGTTGTCAGGCAGCAGGTCTTTTTTGGATAAGAAACATTTTTACAAGTGGAGGGTATCATTGCTACTTTCAGCATGTTACTTGGTACTTTTTATAAAGCTGAATATAAATTATAATTAGAACTGCAGTGCAAGGAGAAGTGGTTTGAGATGAGTGCTGCTTGTTTGTCTTGTACTTGATTTTGACTGGCAATCCAGTAATGTATTTAAAAAGTAATTTATTTTTTCATGGCTCACAACCTTTTTGTTTCCATCTAGATATTAAATAAGCTGTCATGCATCCAATGCATTGAAATATTTTTTTCTTCTTCTACACTTCATTTTGTCTTGATTGGCCTCTCATAATGATGGTTTGGCACCCAGGGCAGCGTATTTAATTAAAGTTCCTGTTTTTTTGTGGTTTTGATCATAGCCCCTCCCCTTTCTAGTTGGCCACACCCCTGCTCATTGGCCCCACCCATTCAGCTGTCTCCTGCAGCCCCCCTTCGATTTGACATCACCAGCCGCCACTGGAAATATGTATCAAATTCTATTTGACTAGGCTGGCAGCCTTCGCCCATCTTTCTCCAATCTTCACAGGGATTATGAAAAAATGCTTGATTAAGCATTAATTAAAAGATATACATAATTTAGTGACTGCCCACAGTTTAAGTTAAATACAGCTATAATATGTTGTGTATTCAGAGCACAGCATGCCAGCTTTTATTTAAACAGCAACTTGTGTTACTGAGAGCTAATCTTGGAAGCCAAAGAACACTAGTGTTATAAACTAATCTGTTTAAATCTGTATAATCTGAACAGGCTCATGGGACTCAGTTTAGTATCCTACATGAAAAATACTGAGCTAATGAACACTATTCCCCAGTAGTTGTTTCTAAGTCACTTATAAATAAATAAATAAAACAAGGGGAAGTATTTTGAGGTAAAACAAATACCTTGTCTTTATGGTAGGTAAAAAGTAAAAAGGAAAACTCTGTTAGTACCCAAGTAAATAAAATGATTATTAGCAATGAATGAGAAATTATTCCAGTAGAGAGAACAGAACAGCCAAGCCTTCTTGATCAGAATTCAAAAGAGCTGCCATCTGCAAGTTCCCTTGTGTTAGTTGCAATGTACACGGTAACATGGGGTATGTAAAAAAACTTATCACGGATTCCTAATTAAATCCAGATATCTGTAATCATTGTAGAAGTAAAGCATAAAACAGTATGCACACTGAGAATTTTGAACAGTGTTTATGGCAACTGGGGAGAAATAGCCAAGAAATGGGACCCTGTAATGGCTGTGGGGGAGGGGGCTGCGTGGGCGGAGGGGGTGGGGCTGCATGGGCAGAGGGGGTGGGGCTGTGTGGGCAGGGCTCTGGGTTTGCACCCCCTGCAAAAAATCCTGCAGGCTCCCTTGGCTATTACATTAGCTGATTGACTGGTTTTGCCTCAGCCAGAGATGCAGTCCAGTCACACTCAGATCTGCAGCCTATGTAGCAGTGAAATTATATATCCTTTAGTATGTGCTTGTTTTTTGTTAAACTTAGTGGAATGATTATACCAGCCTAGGCAATTGTATTTGTTTCATGCTTGTTGCTACATGCCCTTCTCCCTTTGTTGGTAATTATTTTTCATATGGTCAGCAGTAGTGTTGCTTATTCATGCATGTACTCATGCAGACATACATTTATAAAGACAGTTTCCCCCATTTCGCACAACAGCACTGCTTTGGACAGTTACAACCTGGAAACAAACCCACTGAGTTGCAAATGTCCTAAGACTGTAAAACCAGAAAATCTTAGACTGTTTAAATAAAAAAAAAAACATGTCAGACAACTTTGAAATTAAATCCTGTTACTGCACTAAAAGTATTTTCCCAGTAGCTGAAGCCCTTCACAATCACACATAACTGTATAGTACTGATTCCATCCAACTTAATTTTTCTTTGTCTTCCCTCCAGTGTGGTAAAATGTTTAGATCTTTCACTCCTTTCCTGAATATTTGACTGCAATAGAGTTACACTGGTTACCATTTGAAAGTTGAGGTAAATGTAGTTTCTCTATTTCCATATATTTTCATATCTGTGTGCATAAGTCTGTATGTAATATGTAATCTAAGTTTTTATTCATGTAGTTGTAAAACCACATCCTTGTTATGTCTTACTGACCAGCTTCCAATTCAAGGCATTACTGAATGCCTGACAAATTTGTTAAAGCTAGATATGTGATAATGTGTCTATTTTATTAAAATTCAGTATGGAGTGGGCATAATTGTGTATACTTCAGTGTTATTATTGGAATTCTCATAACTTTTCTCAGACTTTCCTCTTTTGTGACTCAGATGGCTGTGTTGATGACACAGTTTAATGCCCGTATGAAGATGGAAATAGTTTTAAGAATAAGGGTGATGTGCAGAGCTGTAGTAACTCCCAGGGCGATAAAACTGATCAGTCACAGCTTGAAGTTATGGGAAAGAGTAGGGTTGGCTAGGTTAAGAAGGGAGGTGATAATTAGTGATCAGCAGTATGGTTTCATGCCAGAAAAGAGCACTACAGATGCGATGTTTGCTCTGAGACTGTTGATGAAGTACAGAGAAGGTCAGAAGGAGTTGCATTGTATCTTTGTGGACTTGGAGAACGCATATGATAGGGTGCCTAAAGAGGACTTGTGGTATTCTATGAGGAAGTCGGAAGTGGCAGAGAATGTATGTAAGAGTGGTACAGGATATGTACAAGGGTAGGGTAGTGTGACAGTGGTGAGGTCTGCAGTGGGAGTCACAGATGCGTGTAATGTGGAGGTGGGATTACATCAAGGATCAGCTCTGAGCCCTTTCTTATTTGCAATGGTGATAGACAGTTTGACAGACGAGATGATACAGGGGTCCCCGTGGACTATGTTGTTTGCAGATGACATTGTGATCTGTAGTGAGAGTAGGGACCAGGTTGAGGAGACCCTAGAGAGGTGGAGATATGCTCTATAGAGGAGAGGAATGAATGGCATGCAGGACTAAGACAGAATATATGTGTGTGAATGAGAGGGAGGATACAGGAATGGTGAGGATGCAGGGAGTAGAATTGGTCAAGGTGGATGAGTTTAAGTACTTGGGATTGACAGTTCAGAGTATGGTGAGTGTAGAAGACAGGTGAAGAAGAGAGTACAGGCAGGGTGGAATGGGTGGAGAAGAGTGTCAGGAGTGATTTGTGACAGAGAGGTAGCAGTAAGAGTGAAAGGGAAGGTCTACATGAGGGTAGAGACCAGCTATGTTGTATGGGTTGGAGACGGTGGCATGGACCAAAAGGCAGGAGTCTGAGCTGGAAGTGGCAGAGTTAAAGATGTTAAGATTTGCAATGGGTGTCACAAGGATAGACTGGATTAGGATTCAGTATATTAGAGGCTCAGCTCAGGTTGGATGGTTTGGAGACAAAGTCAGAGAGGCGAGATTACGTTGCTTCTGACATGTGCTGAGGAGGGATGCTCAGTATATTGGGAAAAGTATGCTAAGGATGGAGTTGCCAGGTAAGAGCAAAAAAGGACGGCCTAACTTAAGATTTATGGATATGGTGAGAGATGACATGCAGGTTGTTGGTGTGACAGAGCAAGATGCAGTGGACTGGAAGAAATGAAAACCAATGATCTGCTGTGGTGACCCCGTAAGGGAACAGCCAAAAGAGAAGATGAAGAAGAAGAAGATCAAGATGGAAATAGATATTAATTTTAATAAATAAATGTATGTGTCATTATCTGTTTATCATATTGATTGCTTATGTTGTTTACAATGTATTTTCTGTATATATTTATGTTTTATAGATCCACATATATTTGTATGTCTATACAGACACACACACACACACACACACACACACACACACACACACACACACACACACATATATATATATATATATATATATATATATATATATATATATAGATATATGTCAATATATATATATGTGTATGTGTGGCGTTATCCACACACACACACACACACACACACACACACACACACACACACACACACACACACACACACACACACACACACGCACACACACACACACACACACACATAAATCTGTCTCTGAATTTGTACATGTCTCTGTTTATGTATACAGATGTGCACATGCCTATCTGTGGGGTATGTTGCTGGATATATACACATATACATGCATACAGTCATACACCGGCATGCAGGAGGTATTCTCACTAATGTGACAGAATAGCTGCTTCTAATAGCATTTGTGTCACTGTCATTTTATCGCTAATTTTACAAATAAAAGTTTTTTTACATTTGTCAGATGCCGCTTGAAAAGAGTATTAAAAGTGTGACTCAAACTGCAGTAACTACACACCCATACATAAAGAAGCTAGAGTCTATGGTCTCTCCCCCCCGCAAGCCAATCTGGCACTGAGAAAGTTAACATAATCACTATACCTCAAACACCACCCAGAACTGCACTACACAGACCCACATACGCTGAGGTTCTCAACAAAAACAAACCCGAACAAATGAGACCTCAGAGACAAGAACACCAGAGAACTGCACAACCCTCCACACCACATACCATGCGTACTACACACACTAGTCTCTCGCAACCACTAAGGCCTAACCATAAACCCAACATATCAGTTATAGGATACTCCATTCTGAGACACACTGATGTTCCTCTAACCAGGCTGCATAAGGATAAAGTCACAGTTAATTGTTTGTCAGGTGCCAGAATGAGCCATATCACACACACACTCAAGTCTCTGAACAATAGTTACTGTTCTGACTCTGTCATAGTCCATGTTGGCGTGAACAACTTGAGATGTACCTCCCTGGACTGTATGAAGATAGAAATTATTCAGCTTGCTGAATATGGGTCCCAGGCATGCATGTCCGTAGACTTAAGCAGTATTCGACTGTCACCCATTATGATGCCTCAATACAAACAGAAAATGATTGACTTTAGCAACTGGCTTAGTTTCTGGTGTCATTCCAGGGTGATCCAGCACCCGACAGCCTAGGAATATATGATGGACAGACCACAATACTTTTCTAGACTAGGCCTGCATCTGTCTGACTTGGGCTTCATACCTCTGCCATAGGCCCTTGCCTCCCCCATACTGCCTTTTTTTTGGAAAAGTCATGAGGTCCATACTACCAACATAAACATTTCAACAAAACATAAATTAAAGGTCATGCTGCTAAACGCTAGGAGTCTAAACATGAAACTGAACTCATTGCAAGCATTCTTAACCCTGGAAGGTGTTGACATATGTGCAGTCCCAGAAACCTGGTTCAAAGGTGCATATAGCCTCCCAGCCTTACCTGGTTACTCATCCTATCATACATTCAGACCCCCAACTCTGGGCAGCAAACCCAAAGGATGTGGAGTTTCAGTATATATGAAAGACACACACACCTCCAGGCTGGTGAAACACTATGACATACAGGAGTCACTCTAAGTGCAGTTAACCATTGACAATACCCCTATTCAAAGTATTGCTAGCTACAGACCCCCAAATTTGACTCAAGATGCCCACTCCACCTTTCTGGACCTCTTCCAATCTATCAAGATTCAACCCTTTACGCAGATCCTGGGTGACGTATTTACACAAACATATATTGAAAAAACTACTCATGCCAGAACACAAACGCCCTGAGGACAAAGAGTTCATAACATCCCTGTAATCTTCATGTATAAGGCCAGTTATTCAGTACAAGGCCAACTTCGGCATGTACCTCACAGAGCACATGCAGCAGCTGGAGACACCACAGAGGTTCCTCATCAAGAGAATCCAAGGTCGCAAACATCTACCCTACAGAGACAGGCTAAAAGCTGTATCCTCTACTCAGTTTCATACAGACTCTTCAGAGGTGACTTGTGTCTGGCATACAAAGCAATCTTACACCCAGCCTTTATGGTACTGCTGCATATCTGAAAGTCAAGCTCCACTACAGCAACCCATACATGTGATCTAATCCTGGTCTGTGATGTCAATAGGACTTGTTGGCATGAGAGATTTGTGTCACACACACACTCCCCCATCTGTCGAATAGACTCCCTCTCCACATCAACCAGACTACCTTATTATCCCTTAAGTGCAACCTTGATAACTGGATGGGAACCAGAAAATACATCCCTGGGAATCCACCTGTGTCCCTGCTGGACAGGGGCTTTGGGTCCTGACTTGTCTAAACATCTGATAAACTATTGGCTAGGCTTATAAGGGCCTCAGTACCAATAGCCTGTTAACTTCTTATGATCCTATGAGTGGGTATAGGTACTGAGACATGTCCTTCAACAGGAACGTCATCTTGGTTACTCTGAGATCTAGAGTCTGTATCAGGGCCCATAGACTAGTAACCTGCTATGAGCCTATGATCCATAAGCTTAACCATCCTTATCTGTAAGGCCGTGGAACAAATCATCCTGGACCCTGTAAATAAGGAGTTTCACTTTACAATCTTGAAATGCTGAAATCTCAAAATTCAGCATTTCAAAACTGTAAAGTTGAAATTTTTATACAGCTAAATATAATATCTAATATCTCAAATTCCTGGTTATGTGTTTACGCTAATTTACATGCTGTGTTTTCTGTATAGGTTTGCTTGCCGTGTGTGGATGTAAGTGGAATTGCAGATACGTTTTATAAGGGCTTTGGGTGGGAGTATGAGTGTATGTGAGTTTGTTTGTGAGTTGTATGTGTGGGTTAGGGTGGGCGTGTGAAAGTATGACTGTGTAACTGTTGGATGTGTTGGTGTTTGTATGTGTGTGTGTGTGTGTGTGTGTGTGTGTGTGTGTGTGTGTGTGTGTGTGTGTGGGTGTGTGTGCGCACGCGCAAGGGAGTGTCGGATGTCTGGGTGTGAGTGTACTTTCTTTTTTCATTTTAATGTGCGATCTAAGAGTTTATATATATATATATATATATATATATATATATATATATATATATATATATATATATATATATAAGTAGGGGTGTTAGGGCTGCATCCCCCCACATGGGTGGTGTAGGTGGGCATGCACCACTGCTTACATGTACTATAGGGTTGTGTGGTCTGTGTGGTGTGGATAGAATGGTGTGTGTTTTTTGTGATGTATGGTGTATGTATGTTCATGATTGTGTGTTTCGGGGTTGTGTGTTTCGTGATTGTGATGCTTTGGCTTTATAGTCGTGAATTGCTGAGTTTCGATATTTCAGCATTTCTAGATTATGAAGTGGAACCAAATAAGGACATAGGTGATCTCAAAACTATTGATCCGACACAGTTTGGTTTTGTCAAAGACAGGTCATTGATATTAAACCTGGTAGACTTCTTGAAATACATCACCAGATCCATAACAGAAGGCAAATCTGTGCATACAACCAACCTTCACTTAGCACAGTCCCACATTTGGGCATCAATGATAAACTCTCCCAGTTGAATATCAACCCTGATGTTGTCAGGTAGGTTGCTAACTGGCTGACCGACAGATCACATGCAGTCAAAGTTGGGTAATTTACCTCAACCACCAGGCCTGTCAATATCATGGTGGTTACACAGGGTTCAGTGCTGGCCCCCCTATTGTTCTGAATATTCTTCAGAAGTTCAGACCCAAACAGAGAGGCTGTGGCTGACTAAGTTTGTTGATGCCTGAAAATTAGCTACACTCATTGACTCCACAAACACTGTCAGTATACACAAACACTGTCAGTATACACAAACACTGTCAGTATACTTCCAGAGAGACTTATACCAACCAGTGAGTGATGCCAAAGTCAATAATCAAACTCACTGTTATAAAATGCATTATCACCCCTTTTGGTAAAACTGATATCCATGCAGGCTATCATATACGTAACACCATAAGTAACAACTCAGTAGTGAAAGACTTGGGAACACCACTTGACAGTAGCCTAAACTTTGACCACTATGCACGGTATCTACTGTGTTAAGGAAGTCATTCTATGTCTTACACCTTATTAGCAAAGGCATTGCCTCAAGAGTGAAAGATGTCTTACCTCCCCTGTACTCAACCCTCACCAGGCCAATAGCCAAGTACAATGCTCCCTTTGGTATGTACCTTGCCAGGCACTTGTAGCGACTAGAGAGACATCAGAGATTTCTAACCAAGAAAATTACAAGGTCTCCAGCACAGGTCATACATTGACAGACTGAGGTCACCGTCACTGTACTCATTAGCGTACACACTACTTAGAGGAGACTTGTGCATGGCCTACAGAGCAATCTCAGATACAAACCTAATGGAAATGCTGCACATCCACAACTCAAATGGGATAATGCTCACTTGCTCCCGGCACCTTAACCTGGCATGCAACACAAATATTACTTGCTGTAGAGACAAATATGTCTCTTACAGGTTGCCACTCCTCTAGAATAGGCTATTTAATCATATCATACAGTTCACCTCTCTCACAATATTTATGTGTAGACTGGAATAATGAATGGGAAAACTTAAATGACTTGACAGGGATTTCACCTCTGACCCTCTGAGATATGGGCAGTCAATGCTAACTAAGAACTTGAGTTTATGCTATATCCTTTACATTGTGTTTATCTAATATTACACTGGTACACATGTCTGCACTTGAAAAGGTCTTTGGGTCAGCAGCCTAGTAACCACCTATGAACCTATCAAGTAACAAGAGTATTCTTGCCTTGAGTCATCTACATTTTTAGCTATGATAATCTTACTTGTGTGTTGGCGCACACTCAGACTGCACTGCATTTTTTCCAGGGTAACTGTTGCCATATCCCTAACAATTTGGTGGGCAGAGGTACATCAGAGGAAGAAAGCACAGCAGCAGGTGGGCAAGACTAATTACATGTAGACATCAATTTGCCATTACATAGTTTGAGTTCTTCCTGGATATACCAACAGAAGGCAAACCAGGTACTCCCAACTCAAAATTGGACAACATATGTAGAGTTCAGGCTGGCTGTCTCCAGCCTCAGGGGCCACAGAATGGTATGTAGTACAGTGCCTATCACATCACCAAACACTGTGTCTACAACAGGAAGCCATCTCACACAATTTCATCATAGACTCATACTTAAGAAGGACCAGTTTTCTGCCATGAGAAGGGTACCCTGCTTACTCAGCTTCAGGTGCTGACTGTAGTGAAGAAAACAGTGGAGTGATGAAGCGTCAACCCCAGACCCATACCCCACGGTCGGTTAAATTCCACGCTTATTTTGCATAGAGGCTGCTTATCATCTGCAATGGGCAAGGACATCATGGCAAAAAATCATGAACTTAGAAAGATGGAAGTACAACACTTATGAAAGATAGCTGAATAATAACGTCTTGTACCACGCCAAACATTACCGTCTGAATTGCAGAACCTGGGTGTTACCTTTAAGACACACATTGCACCTTACAACAATACTTTGTGTTGACTGGAGTTCCATGCATGTTCGATCACCTGTTACCTTTCATCGGAATGGAAATTCCTGTCATATAGCACCTTCTGGAACCTGCTGACATTGCCTGCGATATACTTGTAACCCCAAATTATGATACTTACACTCAGGCTACACAGTGTTCTGAGCTGCACGCCCTTCCAAAATCCTTACTGTTGTCTACTGTTCATGTTGATAATTATATACAGGGTTCAAATGGCATTTCTGAAAAGTACAGTTCTTGCTCTGTATGCCATTCTTCAGCAGACAAAGTGCTGTCCACCAGTAGGGTAAATGCCCCATTCCACCCCGTGTCAATCTCTTACAGATATGCAAAACACAGACCACCATGCACACACACAACAAAAAATGTAATCTTTTATAGGCACAAAAAAAGAACATGACATGTCACAACAGATTTCCGCCCCAAGGAATCCTATAGTTGTGGAATAAACTTCCTGTGCAGGTCAAGCAGTTCTACACATGGTCTGTATAAAGTAATATTCAGAATGAATAGCCTGGAAATCCTAAATCCTCTTTGGGTTATATAGCACAATGCATCTTGACCACAGTTGAGTTTTACTCTATCCTTGCTTGGTCTTAGGTGACTATGCTTCTTACTGGTCCTTTGAACTCCATGCCTAGTTTACACCTATGAACTTAATCAATCTAATATATAATGACCAAGTATCTTACAAATGTGCATGCTGCATATAGGATACATAATCTGACAAAAACAAGAGTTTATTGATGAATGTATTTCTATGATCCATCTCATTAGAGTGTCATTATATGCTCATAACTATATACTACTGACCACAGCAATTTGCATACTACCATTAGCGTGGTACAGGCATCTCTGAACTGCACATGCCCTCCATGTCAACAATTACTGTATAGTTTAGATTTGCACACTGTGCTAGTAAGCATTTTATGTCCCCGTAAGAGTACCACCTATATATACACCCACAGCAAAGTACCTGTAAACAAACATTTGCTTACTTTAATCGGTAACAACAATCACAACTATATGTGTACTGTGTCTCCAAGGTACCCTAAATTCAATTTAACTTATGTTTCAAATCATTTATTTTATTAGCCTTATGTTTTTATTAAGCTGTTTGTTTGTTTACTTCATTTCAGCTTGATAACCAGGCAAATTGGTTGGTTGATAAACCTTCTTGACTCAAAACCGGAGCTGCATGGTGCAAGACACATACAGAAAATTGTAAATGGAGTACCAAATTATACCACATTCTGAAAGCATGTCAAACTCTTTGGCAAAATGCTGAAGTGGAATTCAAGCAAGGTGCTAGTCGATGAAAGATAAGAAATGAAAATGAGGTCAAACTGTAACTACCACTTTGCCAGCAAGAATGGCATTATTGTTGTTGCCTGAATTTGTGTATGTATCTATGTGCATATGTAAAATGTATACATCTCAATAAGCTGTTTAACAGAGTGCATATGTAAGTTTAAAAGGATCTTTGCATTTTTTAATATTTGTATACTTTTATGTGCAATGGTGTTCTTCCGACACACGAGTATGTATTCTAGATGTCTTGCATTGTTGTGATTCATCGGCAAAGTGTCTCTTTGCAACAAAGTATCATACTTGCTTTTAATTGCAATTTACAGAGTTCCAGTATAAACCTGTAACACTATATAAAACAGTAACTATTTGTGCCTAGATATGACAGTTACAAAACAGTCAATTAAATAAAAGTATGACTTCACTTTGGAACTTTTTGTCTGCTTGCTTGTTTACTTTGTAAAATAAATGAAAAAGCGATTTGAAATGGAATGTGTGTGTCTGTTTACTAATTTATGTATGTAGAAAGTTTACTGGCAAACTAGAAACAAAAACAATGCCTGTACTGTACAGGAATATACATGCAATAAAAGCCAATTATTTTCTTGTAATTACATGACATTTCAATTGTAATTGAATACATACCTCTCAAACTTATAGTCCAGAGAGAAAGGCCTTGGCATAAACATTTCATTGGCTCTAGTAGTTACCAATGTGCAAGATAGAGCAGAGGACAGTAACTTTACTCAAAAGAGTGATATTACAACAATAAGGTACAAGCAGAACACAGAGTCCATCTGACTTGAGCATGACTACTTACTCCCCAGGAAATACCCTCCATGACTTACACCCAGTGTTATTAAAGATCTGTTCCTCACTGCGCTCTTCCAAGATAAACACACTACAGCAATGAGCTGTAATAACAACCCGGGATATCTCCTATATGGTTTGAAAAATGACCCCTCAGACACACTACAATGTCTATTCACCAGCAGCCTCCAGGCAGGCCTCATCCCTAGGGAATGCATGACAGCAAAAGTCACCCCTCTACATAAAGCTGTACCATGAACAGACCCAGTGAACTACAGACCCACAAGCTGGACTACTCGTAAAAAAAAAATGTCTATGGAAAAAGTAATCATGGATCTAATCAATACACAGGAAATATTCAAACAATGCACCTATCCCAGTTTGGTTTTGTCAAGGGTAGGTCGCAGCTGCTAAATCCAGTGCACTACATTCACAAGGCCATTTGAGCCATGGATGATGGACAAAAATTGTTTACTGCCTACCTCTAGCTGGTAAAGGCATTCACTGTACTACCTCACTAAGGTATTATAGTCAATTTAAAAAATTTACACACAAATCCCTATGTAACATGATGGATAGTCAACTGGTTCATGGGTAGGACACGTAGTATCGGCGGGGGAACACACCTACACCAATAGGTCCATTGCTAGTGGTGTTCCACAGCAATCAGCACTTGGACCTCTCCTGTTTATAATACACTTCTCTGAAGTCATATGAAATAAAGAGTGTCTTGGGGGTGACCAAATCTGCAGATAACTGCAAGTTGGGTACACTGACTGATTCCTCCAAAGATGAAGATATCGATGATGAGGGTCTGACAGCCAAGTAACTGGTGCTTGAAACATAGCCGAAAACTCAATGCCAGACATTGCATGTTTAAACCCTTTAGGAAGGTGACCGACCCTACACATTACTACATTGTTAACATTCTCCTAGGAGTAGACCCACTGGTAAGGGACTTTCAAACTCTGTTTGACAGTAACCTGAACTTTGATCACCATGTGTCCACAGTGGTGATAAAATCCTTCTATGTGAGGCAAGTTACAACTTATGTAATGGCATCCAGATCTAAGGAGATCATAGTCCCACTATGTTTAGCCCTCATTCGACCTGTAACTGAGTAGGCCTTTTCAACAGCTATGGTGTCCCCACAAATTACTTGTGTAAAGAATACAGGGTGTACATAACATGTCATATGTGTAAATCCAAACAAATTTGTCCCTGTACTCAGTCTCCTACAGACTACTGAGGGCCAATCTATACCAAGCCTCCAAGGCCTTCTCATATCCATCCCAGATGGATATGGTACACATTCACAAAACAAACAGCACAAGAACTACTCATTATAAGCATCTGAACCTCGTCTGTGACATAAGCAAAACATGTCGGAGGAAGAGGTGTGTGTTTTACCATTTATCCTTTTCTAGGAAAAATACTAGCCATTTATGTGAAACAGACCTCTTCTTTAAGCCTATTCTAATAACTTTTGCACCAATGGATGGGAAATCATAATTTCACCCCCTGCTTGTCACGTCTGTCCTTTATGGACAGCATCAGCTTTTAGTTGTTGGAAGGCGCAGACATACACCAAAATCTTTCTAGTTATTGGGCATCTGACAATTACAAAAAATGGTGCATGAATAGCCAGGCTTAAAAAGGCTCTAGGGCCATTACACTGGTAACCTCCAATGATGAATTCTTCTAGTGAGTTGCAAGGGCATGACATTGTTTTCCTTACAATTTTGTGTAACAACAAAATACTGGAATCTATAAATACATATAATAACCAAAAGCAGCTTTAGTGGAATGTAGTAAAAGGTAAGATACTGGTTAGCAATGTATTTTTTATTTTTTTAAATAAGCTGTATGTTACTAGGTTTGATACTGTTGTATACAATGCATTCTATATAGCATACATCATGGACAAAACTAGGTTAAAATTAAAAAAGAGGACAGCTGGGTATACAACTCCCAGGATAAAAAAGTCCACGATACTCTTATGCCCACTGTTTCCAGGAAAAGAAAAAAATGACAGCGTAGAATCTTGAAGATGCAGAAACATACCAACATTGGTGTTAGGTGACATTCAGGTGGTGGCTTCCCCTACCCCATTGTTGAATTAAATATTAGTCCATATAAAACTGATACACTAGAAAAGAGCCATACAGATGGTGTAGTGGACTAGTGAGGATAAGAAATTATGTATTGTTACTATCATGCAAGAAGCCCAGAATTACCAGTTATCTATGCAAAGGAGAAAGCAAAACTAATCAATACCATTAAGCTTCTCCAAAGACATTTGAAGAGAAATACCGGCAAAGTATCCAAGTATGTAAACTTTCACTACACAAACAATAAGATCACCGAGGGGGAATGAAAAACACAAGATTACTACATGACAACTTAAACAAATAGAAGTTGAATTTATGGAATACTTCCAAAGTGAAGGATTTAATGTAAAAGATCTACCACAGTATATGTCACAGCATCATGGAGCAATTATTCCCCAAAAGTAGGAAGAACTGAAATGAAGAAATATGGACATGGGGAAAGTATTATGATACCTCTGCATTTGGAATCATGTCAGCTCCCTCAGATATCATCTTCCTTCAGCGGTATCACCAAATGCAGGTCTGACATTATCGGTGTACTACCCAAGAGCAGAAGTACAACCCCAATGTTGACCAGGAGACAAGTACATCACAATAAGAAACTGTGCAGGTGATGACACTACTGCCTCAGATCCTTCACAAAACAAAACCACTCTACCAGTTCCATTGGTGCCAAATGCCAGAAAGCCATCTCTACCTGTAGCATTCAGGTTTTCATATTGTTATACTTCCAAGCTCCACACCACACCACTCCATGGCTTTACTATCATTACCACACACAGTGGCACGTATTTTGTAAAACTTTTCCAACATTCATCTGAATTCTCAACAGTTCTTATCTCTCCTAATTTTTGCACTCCATTGCTTGCTAATATCCAGGGTGATACACAGTCATAACTATCTATTGTGGTTGTGACATGTACAGCTGAATGACTTCCTATTGTGTCCTTTGTTTTATTCCATTTGTATATTTTGATTTTCTTGCCTTGTTCCAACAGCCCGTTGTGATCAGTCTACCAACACCTGTACTTACACGTATAATATTAAAAAAATCAACAGTCCTGCTATAAACATGGATATCTGATAAGAAACAGTACATCTACTACACTGTGGTGCCTATGGACCTCAGCCTAAAGGAATGCAAAACCTATGTATAATGATCAAAGGGCATATGATTTTCTTATGAATAGACAGGGCCGGCCTTAGCTCAAACGGCGCCCTAGGCGAAGCACTGCTCTGGCGCCCCTTAAGCCCCACCCACACTGAACACAAGGAACTCCCCTATTTGAGCCACGCCCACAGAAGGGTCACTCCCACAAAACACTCCAGATCTTTCCATGCTTAAATGCATGAAAATCCATTTCATACTGTAAGACATCTTGTAGTTTAGTTGACTGCAATTGAAGGCTGAATATCCTTAAACCTGGTTGATCTGTTGCTTGTGTAGTGTTCATCTGCAGTCATGAGACAGTATTAACTTTGCAATGTGCATTGATGTTTCATTGATGTTTGTGTAGAAGTTCTTATTTGGTCTAGTGTAGCAGCAACTCTACATTTTTACTATATACCCTGATGTGCTTCATGCTCTTCACAGGTCAGCAATCAAGTCTACATACTTCAGACAGCTACATAGTGATGTGGTGGTGCTGCAGCTGTATGCTGACCCAGAGGCCAAAAAGGAAAGCAGTGTTACTACAGTCAGTGATGTCTTGAACTTTGCATACAACTTAACACTAAGCAGACTTCAGAATTGTATTGGCAGCGTTTATCCCTTATGGGTTGCAGATGGATATGGGACCTTTAAATTCAGTTTTAAACAGCAGTGTACTACTTTCAGCCATCATGTCAATGCAAGTAATTTGAAGACATATTTAAGACGAGAGACATTGATAGTGTCAAATGATTTATTCCATTACTTGTCAAGTACATTTTTATATGCAATCTTTGACAGTAAAATTTTGCATTTGTACAAACAGTCAGTTCTGGTTGACCAATTTGAAAACAGGTTTCAGTTGGCACAATTAATGCTAGAGACATTGAAAGTCAGATTTTATTTCATTGCTGGCTGCTGGACATTTACTTAATACAGTTCATAAATTGTCAGATGACTTTATTGCATTGCTCTCCCATTACATGTACAGTTCTATATGCATGTTTGACACTTGTATAAACTGCCAGGTGCACTTGAATTGTCACTTCATGTGAAAGACATTGGAAATTGTCATTTAATTGTTCCTTTGCTGGCTACCAGATGAACATTTCCAACTGCAGTCTTCAATAAAAAGTGTTTCACTTCTAAAAACTGTCCAGTCTGCTTGATTTAAAACATTGGGTTTCAGTTGGCACAATTAATGTTAGACATTGAAATTGTCAGATTTTATTTAATTGCTGGCTCCTAGACATTTCTATATGCAATATTTGACAGTTAAATGTTTAACTTGCAAAGTGTCAGGTCCACATGAGTAACTTCAAGACATTCATTTAGCTGGTTCAGTTCATGCTTGACATTGTAGTCCGGTTTTATTCCACTGCTGCCATTAGATGTACATTTCTATATGCACATGTTTCACAATGAAATGTGTGAGGTCCACGTAAATTGACACCCTTCATGCCAACAATAGTCGTTCAAGTATTCCTTTGCCGGCTATTAGATGTGCATTTCTAAATGCAGTGTTCAACAGTAAAAAGTGATTAACTTGTACAAACTGTCAGGTCCACTTAAGTTGAAGACATTAGATTTCAGTTGGTGCACTTCAATGTTAGACATCAAAATTTGTCACATTTTATCTGCTGCTATTCATGCATTTCTATATGCAATACTTCACAATTAATGTGTACAAAAGAAAAAAGTGCCTGGTCTGCTAGAGTAATTTTGAAAAGGTTAGGCATAGTTCATGTTAAAGACATTGAAATGGTCAGATTTTATTTCATTGCTGGCTACTACACATTTCTATTTAATGTGTGACTTAAGTTTAAATTGCCAAACTGTCAGGTACACTTGAGTTATTTGAAGACTCATTTAGCTGGTTCATGCTTCAGACATTGTAATAGATTGGTTTTATTTCCCTGCTGCCATTTGATGTACATTTCTATATGCAATGTTTCACAGTGAAATGTTACACTTGTACAAACTGTCATGTTTACTGCAGTCTTAGAGATTTCAGTTGGCACATTCCCTCTGAAATGTGGTGTATCATTGGTAATTTGAGACTGGCACTGACCCTATTGGCATTATACAACTACACCTTTAATTACACAATGAACCCAAGATTGGCCCTAGGGTCTACACAAGCCTAGCCATAACCAATTCCTGAAACATTAGCAGATGCAAGAACAGGGTTTGACTGTTATATCCATTCAGGTTTGCCAGTCACAGTAATGGAGAAGTGCACAACTGACAGTACTCAGCTTCCCTACCAACTTTTCTGTACTGCTTCCCTACAGGAACTCTGGCATACTGCACAATTGTTATGCCTTACACTGTAAAATCTTGACTACAGGTTAAATCAGACGTGAAATCCTGCATAATTTGCACACCATTCATTACCTACCTAGCTACTTACTAAAGCTGCACTTATCGTGCCTTGCACTGAGCAAATCAATTATATCACCATAGTCTCTGGCAAGATACCTCATTCATTGAGATAGCCAAGGCCACAAGTCTATCTTGTCATATAGTACTTAAATATGTTAGTTGTAGTTTGGAGAAGCTTCTCTCCCCAGATGCAACTGTCATTAGCAGTGTCAAAATGTGCAGAGCTACCACTACCTGTGGGAATATCTTAAGTAATACGCTGTTATTACATTGACATCCAGCACTGATAATCCCTTTGGAGTAATGTGTTAAAGTGTTTAATTCCTCATACAGCTGTACTACATCAATATCAGCAGATTCCAACTGGGTTAACAGACAGAATTGAAATATGTTCAGTAACTACCAAGAGTTCTTGTATGTTGTAGAGAAGCCAAAAGTAGCACTGAGCTGGACATTGAGTGAACCCATCCTTCACAGATGACTGCATCAACATGAGTGTTGAGTTGACTTTATTCTGTTCAGGACTAAGTCATTTGGTTGATAAAAGCCTCCACTTTCCTGGGTCTCACCTCATCTGCACCAGGAAACTGGAATTCTACCTCCAGTGCTTCTGCTAGCTTAGTAGTAGTGACTTTTGCCATTTTGTACCTTGTGGCCCTGTATTATGTTAAAACACTTTTCAGTTCATTGATCAATTTGCATGGAAGAGCTTTGCAAATGTTTACTGACTTTTCCAACCTTCACTAATGCATCATACCAGACCACCAGTGCTATTAAAAACTTAGCACTTGTACTAGCCATGCTGCTTCAGATATGCATTAGGATCTTTTGTAAGTTCTGCCACTGAAACCAAGGCATTGCAAAGTGCACCCACTTTAGGGTGCTTGACACTTTCTACCCTACACTTCCACCTGGTCTCACAAAGTGGCTTTACAGATAGACCTGACAACATCACAGCATTGGAAAGTGCACCCACTTTGACACTTTCTACCCTACACTTCCACCTGGTCTCACAAAGTGGCTTTACAGATAGACCTGACACATCACAAAATATTTTGTACCTCTGAAAAGTGTACATTCGTTGCAGATTACCAAAGAATGAAACATCTACTGAAGACTTTGCAGCATCACTTTTTACAAGATTGAGATTGTGACAGCCCGAGGGTACAAAAAATGCATGTGGATTTAAAGACAAGATTCCTGCAACACCAGAATGTTTCCTTTCATATTTCGAGCCAATATGTCATAACCCTGGCCTCTGCAGTTATCTAGTGGAATTCCCAAACTTAAGTTCATTTAACATGGTCATTGAGAAATCCACCAGTAGTCCCAGTAACATGGAAGGACAAAAAGTACCCCTTTCCTTCCAGTTTCATTGCATTCACAAAACGGACAGTTTCATGTGACATGTTACACTTGTATTGTCATGTCTGCATGAGGCAACTAGTGTTCAGTTGGCACAGTTCACTGTATACTGCAACTGGCAGATAGACTGGCAATGACCCTACTTCCATTATGCAACCACACCTTCCATTATGCATGCAGAAACAGACAGAAGAATAGGGTTCAACTTTGTCCTAGCAATTCAAGTAAGCCAGTTACAGTAGTACAGAATAGTGCCTAGTTGACAGTACTTTGTGCTGCTGCCCTACAGGAACTCTGGCATTGAAAAGTATTGTTATGCCTTCCGCTGTAGGATCAGACTACAGAGTACATCAGATGTGAAATCATACATACTTTGCACACTGTTCAGTCTCTACCTAGCTACTTACAAAAGCTGCACTTTTCATGCCTTGTAATCAGTTATATCAGCATATAACATCTGGCAAGAGCAGTTATTAATTCAGATCATAGCCAATCCCACAGGTTTACCTTGTAACATAGTACTTGTTTGGAGAAACTTCACTCCCCAGATGCAACTGTCACATGCAGTGTCAACAAAATGCGCAGCGCTACCTCTAGTAAGAGACAAATACACGATTACATTAAGGACATCAAGCACTGACATTACTCCAGAGGGATTATCAGTGTTTAAATCCTCATACAGCTGTACTGAATCAATATCAGCAAATGCAAAGTGGGTTAACAGACAATTGAAATATCTTCAGTAACTACCAAGAGTTCATGTGTGTTGAGGAAGCCAAAAGTAGCACTGTCAGCTGTAAGTGGGGTGAACCAGTCCTTCTGAAATGACAGTGCAACAACAAGAGTGTTAAAAGTTTACTTTAACACTTATTGTACTGCTCAGCAATGCTGCTTCAGAAATGCCTTAGGATCCTTGCCTTTTGTAAGTTTTGCCACTGAAACCAAGGCATTGCAAAGTGCACCCACTTCAGATCACACTGCTTTGACACTTTCTCCTTGCACTTCAACCTGGTCCAAGTGGCTTTACAGTTAGACCCAACACATGCCAAAATAGTTTGTACTAGAGTTAGAATGTAAACAGTGTACATTCATTGCAGATTACCAAAGAATGAAACAGCATCTACTGAAAAGTTAGTTTGCATCAGCAATTACTAGATTGTGATTGTGTGACAGCCAGAGGGTGCAAGAAATGCATGTGGATCTAAAGAAAATTCTTGCCTGAACAGTTTCCTTTCATGTTAACAGCCATTGTCATAACCTGGCCACTGCAGTTTTGTGGAACTTTAACTTCAGTTCATTTACCACAATGTCACTGAGAAAGCCAGCAGCAGTCTCAGTAGCCTGGAGGAAGGAGAAGTACACATTTCCTTCCACAGTTTCATTGCATTCAGCAATACAGACACAGTCTGACATTTCTAGATGCTATGTTTCAGTGAAATGTTACACTTGTTCAGACTGTCATTTCTACTAGAGTCACTTAAAATCAGTAGGCTTGAGTCACTTAATAGTAGGCTTGTTTTCACAATGTTAAATATACTGTACCAGTCAGATAATTTATCAAAGACTGGCAATGATCCTATTGGCAGTAGGCAACTATACCTTCAGTACACATGCAAGAACATGTGCAGTTGGCTTCGCTATACCCATTCAGGTATGTTACAATATAGAAGTGCATAGCTGGCCATACTTGGTGCTTACCTGCCAACTCCACTGTAGTGCTTCCGTACAGGAACTTGCATACTACAGAACTACAGTGCCTTCTGCTTACAACTGTTGTAAAGTCATACAAAATTTGCACATGGTGGATTCATACCCAACCACTTTCTAAAACCGCACTTTTCTTGCCTTGCACTGAGCAAATCTATCAATTATATCAGCAGAGTCTATCTGGCAAGATATTTCATTATTAATAGAAATCATAGCCAAGCCCACAAGTCTATCCTGTAGCATAGTACTTCTTAAGTATGTTTTAATTAGTTTGAGTTTGGAAAAGCTTCTCTCCCCAGATGCAACGGTCACTGGCAAAGTCAACAAAATGCGTAGAGATACCACTACCTGTGGGAATATCTCCACTAACCCACGCTTTTTCATTACATTAAGGACATCCAGTGCTGATAATCCCTTTGGCATAATGTGGCAAAGGGTTTTCAATTCCTCATACAGCTCTACTGCATCTATATCAGCAGAGTCATTGTGCGTTAAAAGATTCTGCAAGTCTTTACAGAGCTGCAATAGCTCATCATCAGAAACATTACAGAGGTCTTGTATGTTGTAGAGGAAGCCAAAAGTAGCACTATGAGCTGCAAGTTGAGTGAACCTGTCCTGCACAGATGACAGTGCAACATCAACAAGAGAGTTGAAAAGTTGATTTTAAAATTCTGTTCAGGACTAGTTAGACACTCATCGTCACCTTCATAACCAAAAGCTTCCTCTTTTCCTGGGTCTCACCTCATCTGCACCAGGAAACTTGAGTTCTACCTCCAGTTCTTCAGCTAGCTCAGTAGCAGTCACTTTTGCCTTTTCGCACCCTGTGGCCCTGTATTCTGTTAAAACCTTTTCAGTTCTTCAAGCAGAAGAACTGCTTGAGCAATCTGCATGGATGAGCTTTGTAAAAGTTTACTGACTTGTCCAACCCTTACTAATACATCATACCAGACTACCAGCTATTAAAAACTTA
The DNA here is from genome assembly GCF_019279795.1 of Protopterus annectens. NCBI lineage: Eukaryota > Metazoa > Chordata > Ceratodontiformes > Protopteridae > Protopterus > Protopterus annectens. The sequence continues at coordinate 49,843,570 of NC_056725.1, forward strand.
GCACTTTTCATTGTACTGCTCAGTGATGCTGCTTCTGAGTATGCCTTAGGATCCTTCCCTTTGTAACTTCCGCCACTGAAACTAAGGCATCATAAACTGCACCCACTTGGTATCTCACTGCTTTCACACTTTCTACCCTACACTCCCACCTGGTCTCACACAGCGGCTTTACAGTTAGACCAGACACGTTATCCCGAAATATTTTGTACCTCTGAGTAGAGGATGTAAACAGAGTATACATTCGTTGCAGATTACCAAAGAATGAAACAGCATCTATAGAAGACTTTGCAGCATCACCAATTACTAGATTGAGATTATGACAGCCACAGGGTACAAAAAATGCACGTGGATTTAAGGCCAAGATTCTTGCCTGAACACCAGAATGTTTCCTTCATATTAGAGCCATTGTCATAACCCTGGCCTCTGCAGTTTTCAAGGGGAACTCCCAAACTTTTGAGTTCATTTAACACAATGTCCGTCAGAAAACCCCCAGTAGTCTCAGTAACCTGGAGGAAGGACAAGAAGTACTCCTTAACTTCCACACTTTCATTGCATTCAGCAATACGGACAGTCAGTGACATCTGTTCCTGATGACTGCAGTCAGGAGTACAATCCAATATAATAGAGTAGTACTTTGCATTTGTTATCTTTTGCAAAATAGAGTGTCTGACAGACTTTGATATTAACATTATCAACTCGTTCTGAATGGTTTTCCCCAAGTAGTGATCATGGATCTCTGCATTACTGATCCGACGAAGATGCTCTTGTATTACTGGATCAAACTTGCCCAACAGCTGCACTAACCCAAGGAAGTTGCCATTACCACTTGTAAAGAGTCGATCCTCACTCCCCCTAAATGCCAAGTTATGTTGGGACAAGTACTGACAGATTGCAAGAAGTCTTTCCAAAACATTTCTCCAGTATTTTCTCTCAGACTTAATCATGTTCTCACGGTGGTGATCAATGGTGGAGCTATTCTTAAGCCTCAAGTGCAAGTCACTCCACTTAGCAGCAGCTTCTTTATGTTTCACTGATCGCTCGTGTTCTACAAGCTTTTGGCCCAAATTTTTCCAGTCACGTGTTCCTGTACTGGACAGGGCAACTGAGTACTGCTGAAGAGTTTGCAACAAAAACAAAATACTAAGTCACTACTTTCAGAATACACCAACCAAGACCTTCTGACTGTCTCACCATTTGTAAGTCTTTTTGTATAGAAGATAGGATTAAATCTTCTATGGTGATCATCATAGGGAAAAGCGTGATTCATTATCTGAACAGGCCGTTCAGCACTTAACAGACAGCTTAACTTTATCATCCATGGGATCTGGCCATTTACCAGGGTCACTATCGACTTCACTGCATGTTACTGGAGCTACTTCCTTATTTTCCTCCTCACATACATCTACTACTTGGTCAGATACAGGACTTGCTCCTAGCTCTGACCACACAGGAATAGAGTCAATGGATGCCCCAGACACAGACTCAGCTCCACACTCGCTGACACACTCAGCATTACCACCTGCAAGGTCAGAGCCATTATCACACACCTCTGACTCACATTCATTATCTGTACATCCAGTACCAGTATTGTCAACATCTACCATACAGCAAGCATTGCTGGGACTTTGGCAGGAACTGTCACTTTCACCTGGTCTGGAAGGACTGCTTGGCACCTCAGAGAAATCTGCCTCTTGAAGCATTTCACTGTCCCTGTCTTGCTGCTCACTGCTGTCTAATGTCTGACTAGACTGCATAAATCGCATCATTGAAGCACGTAAGCTAGCCACTTGCAATTCTCTCTCAGCCTTTCTTTTTCTATTTGCTGCACCAGAAAGTTTCTTTGGACCTTTTCCAGGCTGTTTGTTAAAAATAAATTTTGGAAATTCAGATGTTAGGAATGGAAATTGCAGTGTTCATAAACTCCCTCAATTCTTAGAGCTGCCAACCCACATAAGTCTTTCAATTCACCCAACTAGGCCTTGCAACTACAAATGGTTGTATAACTAAATACATGTATTAGAGCCAACTTTATACTATACAAAATTAGAGCCAACTTTATACTACATAAAATTAGAAAACAGCCGAACAGTGTACAGGCTTCTCAATTGCTGGCACTAGAGAGCCATCTAATCAAGAATCAGTCATCTGGAACTAGAGCTTGCATACATTGTGCACATTTAACCCCCCCCCCCCATTTCATCCTATCCATGTACTTGTAAACATTTTGAATGTTACTGTACTGGTTCATAAAGTGATATTATGGTGCAATTTTCATCTAATTTACTGTCCACACAGATTGTGCCTACAATGCAAGGCAGCAGGAATGCTATTCAGTTGTCATGGAAGTGTTTACCGATTCACAGATGCAGAGGAGGTGGTATTCATTGCAGAGGATGCGGTATTCATTGCAGCAATTGAAGCTTCCGAATATTTCAGTTGTTTCCTATCACGGGTAAGCAGTTTCCCAAAGATCTATGAAGGATGAAACATTAGTGTAAACACACTGTATGCTACAAAAAAAAAAGAGAAAGAAAAAAGCCGACACCATTGATGCACCCCAGACGATCGAAAGTCACTTATACGCCACCGCAGAACCTCCGTATAATATGACTGCTACTGCCAGTACATCTCCTTGAGATATTATAGCAGAGTCTGTTCCTTAGACCTATTACACAGCCACACTTGCTTCTTTCACTTGTACTACAAAATATTTATATATAAACCAGCACATGAATTACTATGTTAATTCATATTACCATTCTACATTCAAATTACATTTTTGCTGTGAGATCAGTGTACTGCAAACAAAAGTTCACTGCTATTGTACATAGCGTCCCCATCACTCCCATTCATACACTGCTATTCCTCCGCTATGGCAAGAAGGCCAAGTAAATTCAATTATTTCTTCAAAATGCCTATTGATTAAAACATGTAGGAACTTCAGCAGCACATGATACAAAACCTACCAACAAATACATTTGCAGGTAACTGCACCAATGAACTGTCCTAAGACATTTTCAAAAGGGGAAAAAAAACAGCTAAATAGCCAGGCACTGCGGTATATAAAAATTGCACTTAACTCTAAGTCTACAATTCGTATGGTCATTCTGACAGCAGGCAAGTAAATTGTTAACTCATTTCTGAGTGTCATCAACTCAAACTAAAAATGCAGCAGTGCAAGACTCAAACCATAAATACTAAATGCACTGTAACTATGGTACTAGAAATAACAATTTGCATTCAAGTGCAGTTCAGAGAGTTAAGAAACTAACACAACTTCCAGTGCATGCATGCTCACTCAGCTTTGTTTCACGAGCACACACATAGTGACATTTAATTTGCCACTGCTCATTAAATACCCGACAGTAATCAAACACCAAAATTTCATGCAAAGGAAACTCAAACGTGTAAAACTGCTTTGCCCAACAGTAAAAAGTTGAGCAAGAGTAATATAGCATTTGACAAAATCAGAAAGTATAAAATCACCACAAATATGCCTTCAAAAAACTGCACTAGCAATGCTTATGCTGCTATCAAATATACTTTAACATACCATTGATCTGCAGTAAAACAATCAAGTACATCACAAAAAAATGTTAGAAATACATTATGAGGTAACAGCAATGCTGATGGATTGTTATAGCTGACATATGAAAATCCTGCAGAACAAATAGCTGTAGATCCAGCAGATTTTTCTTGTACTTAATTACAGTTGTATGCAATGATTAGTGCTACGGACAGAGAAACATGGAGTAACAGTGCTTTCATATGTGTATAACTTAGTTTCAGAAAGGCTGCCAAAGACTCTAACTTGGTATACCCTCTCTTTATCACTTAGAAAGAATAGCTTTCTGTATGTCAATGAATTTCACTGTGACAGGGTGGCAGTTCTCCCAACTACAGACTTTTGTACTGGATACTATATAAAAAGGACTCAGGAAAACACCAAAATTATGTCACTTGTTTAGTCTGTCTTGCAATAGCCAGGCATGGCTATTGCAAGACAAACATCTCTAACGCTCAGGTGAGAACTGCTCTCTCCAAGGCAAAAAACAGCATCCATGGGACCAGATGGTGTCCCCGGATGTGTGCTCCACGAACTCAATGAGGAATTAAACCCGCAGTTAGGGCAGCTGTTTAATCTTAGCCTCACCTCAGGATACGTGGCGAAGGAGTGGCGTACGGCAACTGTGGTCCCACTTCACAAAGGCGGAGTCTCCACAGACCCTGGAAATTACCGTCCCATCAGCCTGACAAGCTTGATCTGCAAAGCTATGGAGAGGATCATAATGGAACTCATAAAGACATAGGAGACTTGCAGACTTTGGATCCGACCCAGTTTGGCTTTGTCAAAGGCAGATCATGCCTTTTAAACTTTGTTGACTTTTTCAAAACAGTCACCAAGGCCATTGATGAGGGAAAGGCAGTCCACACAGCCTACCTCGACCTGGCAAAGGCTTTCGACAATACCCCACTCAGGTATCATTGAAAAACTCATCAGCTTAAATGTAAACCCATACGTCACAAGATGGGTTGCAAACTGGCTAAGTGACAGAACCCACAGGGTCAGAGTTGCTGACGCCATGTCAGACTCAAAGCCCGTCACAAGTGGTGTCCCACAGGGCTCAGTCCTGGGCCCTCTCCTGTTCGGCATCTACTTTTCAGAAGTACAAGCAAACACAGGAGGATTATGGCTGACAAAATTCGCAGATGACTGCAAACTGGGCGCCATAGTTGAGAACACATCTGACACATATATCCTTCAGAAGGGTCTTATAGAAATGGATAACTGGTGCCAGAGCCATGGCCTAAAGTTAAAGGGCAAAAAATGCATAGTCATACCCTTCGGAAAAAACAAGGTTACCCATAGCTACCATATAGGCAGCAACCCACTAAACACAGAAGAGGTTATCAGGGATCTGGGGACCCAGGTTGACAGCAACCTTTCATTTGACACTCACGTTGCCAAAGTAGTTAGGAAGACCTTCTACATTACCCACCTGATCATGAAGGGTTTCACATCTAGATCTAGGGAAGTCATCGTCCCCCTGTACTCATCACTCATCAGACCAATGATTGAGTACAATGCCCCAGTCGGAATGTATCTGACACGACACCTGCAGCAACTGGAAAGTCCCCAAACGTTCCTCACCAAAAGGATAAAGGGTCTCAAAAATATGTCCTATGCTGCCCGACTTAAGGAACTCCAGCTCTATTCAGTCGCTTACCATCTGCTCAGATGTGACCTGTGCCTGACATACAAGGCCATGTCCAACCCAGAATTGATGAACATACTTCACCTCCAAAAATCTAGATCCCTCAGAACCACAAGGGCGGGAGACTTAAACCTTGACACGGTTATTAATAGGACGTGCTGGAGGGACAGATTCATCACCCAGAGACTCCCTATGAGGCAGAGCACCTCGCTGGCTTTGTTCAAGAGAAATCTTGACCAATGGATGGGAGATCGCAGATATACCCCAGGGATTATCTCAGTGTCACTGCTTGACAGAGGCACAGCAAAATAATGGGCATAGTAAAGGGGTGGCGAAAGCCACAAAACTCTGGGCTAGGCTTATAAATGCCCTTGGGCAGATAGCCTAGTAAGAACCTATGAACCTATGGATAGAGGAACTTAAGACCTCTTTAATGCAAAATGATGTACAGCTATAACAAGAGCAAAAAGATAACATGGTGAAATATTCTTCTAATGGCATTAGTCAAAGAAAGTTGCTCTGTTAAGTATTTCTGATTTGTTCATTAATTTTGCATTGATAAACTGAAGTGAGAAGCGATAGTTTAAAAAATCTTTGACTACATACTCCAAAAATATAATTTTTCTCCATGCACAGAACAGAGACCTCATCTGCTCCTATGAGAGATTAAGCTAAGTAAGGTAATCTGAAGAAATGGGTAGGCTATCACAATAACTGACTCCTAGAGAATCCAGAAGAACTTCAGATCTTCAGTCTGGATTTGAATAAGAGCTATAGTTAAATGGGACGTGATGATATCTCCAAAATACAGAGAAAACACTGAGTGCAATGATGAACAGGCTCTGAAGACCCTAATCCACCAGCTCAAATAATCACACTTCTTGGTTTCAGAATTAAAATGATGATACTGTCTAAATTAAAAAGAAAGAAAGGGATTAAAGTTATTTTTATAACATGGATCTCATCTGCATAGAATGGTGACTGCCTATAAAGCAGGTAAAAGTTATATATCCACTAACAACCTGACTAAAAACAAGTTAAATAATGTTCCCAGCTTCAATCTTTATCCGAGTACAGGCTCCCCATGGAATTTAAATGACAGACAAATCTGAAGCCTCTCTTATATTTATGACTACAATTCCAAGTCTGCCTACCAGATTATACAAACCACTCCAAGTAGTATAATATGCAAGTAGGCATCAGAGAGAAAATATGTCAAGCATGTTGCTATTGTAAAGTTTTCCAGCCACAATAAGATAATAGAAGGGTCCATTAATTTAAGCTAATACAACTCAAACCATGTTCTGCTTGAACTACCCAGATACCCTACAACACTCAAGCAAAATATTACACAAATAAGCTGTGTTAAAAAAAAAAAAAAAAAAAAAAAAAAGTTTGTGTTTGTAGTGGGGGAGGGAGGGCGCATTCCTAGCCTCTATGGGCGGTGAAATTTGTTCTAATGTTCGTGTTGTTGCTGCCTTTCAGTTTTCCCAGGTAGGGGCGTTTCATTTTCACAGCAGAACTCCAGTCCGCAAATATGTACAATTTGCGCCCTTTTAAAAGGCCTGTCACGCCCTAGGCGGTCGCCTAGTTCGCCTATGCCTAAGGCCGGCCCTGTGAATAGAGAAACACCTACCTCCTGTGATGATGTCACCACAGTGGTATGCATAACAGTTATATGTCTGTCTATTTAATCCCCCTGTTTAATCTAAGTACTTTGGAATAAATTCAGCTACTGAATTTATGATAATGAGACTTGGTAAAGGCAACCCAGTTAATGCACAAAGTAGGACTCATACTGGTGTACTCCACATTGTCACTGAGACTGTCTGCAGCTGAATGCAGTCCTCACTGAGTAACCACAGGGGGTTGCTTTCAACTGAAACAGGGTTACATAAAAAAAAAAAAATCTTTGAAGCTGGGTACCTGGGAAGCTGATTGCATTTATCATTCATTCCCTGTTCCACACTCCTCTCATACTCTTGTTTCATGTTTTCATTTAACAAAAGTTATCTGTAATTAGCCCTGTCTCACACAACAGGGGAATTAAAATTTCTGTCTCAGACATATTTAATTGACCAAATAAGTAACACTGCCTTTGATCTGGCTGCATGATTATCATCATTTCTCACCCACTATGCTTTTACCATTCCATATTGCATCACTGTCCCAGAATTTATGTTACATATTACACAGCCATCAACATACATAGCATGGGTTAGCTGCAACATTTCATTCATTCAGTTTGATATCATATTCCGACAAGGAGTTATTCTTTATTATTTGTAAGTTGCTTGTTTTGTTTTGTTGTATATTTTGACAAAAGTTTTGCATGTGTTGCATTTATACTCAATAAAAGTCACCCAATTTGGTGGTGCCCTTCCATTAATAATCTCAACAACAGAAGAAAGAAGCTGTTGCAGAACATGGTGTAGTCCCAAGAGTTCTAAAACTCCCTTCTTCACCTCAACAAAAAGTTGAAATACCTCATCAAATCCTCAAAAGCCAGCTATGATGGCTGAATTGCAGCAAACACTAAAAACAATCACAAACCCTTCTATACCTATATCAATAGCCTCCATGTCAATACCCAGATATTGGTCTGAGATAATGCACAACGGCAGCTCGTATACTGAGTCAACAGATATTGCCAACACACTGGCAGACAGATTCAGTGCCAACTATACCCCCCCCAAAGCACATATCACAATACAGGAAGCATGGCAGGCACCCAGCATTACTGCAGCACAGGTTGCGGCTGCATTAACCAAGGCCAAAAATACAGCTTCCATGGGACCTGATAACATCCCTGACTGTATTCTACATGAACTACAAAGTGAACTGGCACCACATCTGTGTGCCCTCTTCAGTCACAGCCTCTACTCAGGTTTTGTCCCTACCGAATGGTGCACTGCTGCAGTCATCACACTACAGAAAGGGTGAGCGAATATAGACCTTGGTAGTTATCGACCCCCCCCCCTTAGCCTGACTTACATTTCTAAAGCTATGGAATGCATCATCGTGGACCTGATTAACAAATATTCTTCAAATATCCAAACTGCAGACTCCATGAGATTTGGCTTTGTGAAAGGGAGATCATAGGTTCATAGGTAGGTACTAGGCTATCTGCTCGAGGACATTTATAAGCCTAGCCAGAGTGTGTCGGCTTTCACCACCCCACTGATTAATTAACTGATCCGCTGTCAAGCAGAGCCAATGAAGTGATCCCAGGGGTGTATTTTCTGTTACCCATACACTCGTCAAGGTTTCTCTTGAAGAGTGTTAGTGAGGGCACTCTGCCTGATGTAATTTGGAATTTTGTTCCAAAGCATGGGGAGTCTCTGTGACAGGAATCTATCCCTCCAGCATGTTCTATTTATTGTTTTGGCGAGGTTTAGCTCACTAGTGTGTGTGGCTCACAGTGACTTGGATTTCTTTAGGTGGAGCATGTCCATCAATTCTGAGTTGGACATGGCTTTGTAAGTCAGGCAGAGATCACCTCTGAGTAAGCGATATGCCACTGAGAACAACCGGAGTTTTTCCAGTCGGGCTGCATAGGACATATGTTTGAGACCAGTAATCCTCTTGGTGAGGTACTTTTGTGGTCTTTCCAGCTGTTGGAAGTGTCTTGTGAGGTACATACCAAATGGGGCATTGTACTGTATGATGGGTCTAATGACTGATGAGTAGAGGGGCACTATAACCTCTTTATTTCTAGATGCGAACCATTTAGTAATTAGATGGGCCATATAGAAGGATTTCCTAACTACTTTGGCAATATGATTGGCAAAGGAGAGATTACTATCTACCTGGGCCCTCAGATCTCTTATTACCTCGTCTGTATTTAGGGGGCTGCCACCTATGTGGTAATTCGTGGGTGTTTTGTTTTTCCCAAATGGGATGACTATGCATTTTTTGGCATTTAGCTTGAGGCCATGACTTTGACACCAGGTGTCCATCTCAGTAAAGCCCTTTTGGAGGATGTCCGTGTCAGCCGGAGAGTCAATTATGGTTCCCAGTATGCAGTCATCGGCGAACTTGGTTAGCCATAGTCCTCCTTTGTTTGCCTGTACTTCTGAGAAGTATATGCCGAACAGTAGGGGTCCCAGGACCGAGCCTTGCAGAACACCACTTGTGACTGGTTTAGAGTCGGACCTGGAGCCCACTATTCTTACCATGTGAGTACTGTCTGTAAGCCAGTTGGCAACCCATCTCGTGACATAGGGGGTTTATGTTCAGGCTGGTGAGTTTTTCTGTAATACCCAAGTGGGGAATGGTGTTGAAAGCCTTGGCGAGGTCAAGGTAGGCTGTGTGAACAACCTTTCCCTCATCTATGGCCTTGGTGACTGTCTCAAAGAAGTCAACCTGGTTTAATAGGCATGATCTGCCCTTAACAAAGCTAAACTGGGTCGGGTCAAGTGTTTGGAGGTTCCCAATGTCTTTGTTAATGAGTTCCATGGTGATGCACTCCATAGCCTTGCAGACCAGGCTAGTCAGGCTTATGGGGCTATAGTTGCCAGGGTCAGTTGTGGCCCCTCCTTTGTGGAGAGGAATAACTGTTGCTGTCTGTCATTCTATGGGCACGTAGCCTGTGGAGAGGCTGAGGTTGAATAGTGTGTTTAGGTGAGGGGTTAGTTCGTTCTGTAGTTTGTGCAAGACGCAGCCTGAGACACCATCTGGTCCCATTGACACTGTGTTTTTGGCTTTTGAAAGGGCTGTTTTCACCTGTGCGTCTGTGATTTTTAGGACACTACACTTTTCCGGTATTGTTGTGGGCCCTTTTGGAAGTGAGAGGGTGGTGAAGTTTACACTGACTCTATCTGTCAGGATGTTGGCAATATCAGTAGGTTCAGTATATTTTGTGCTATTTTACACTAGTTCAGTGCATATCTGTGAGTTGCCACTTAGACTCTTAACATAGCTAAAGAAGGCTTTGTGGTTATCTTTTGAATCCTTGGCTATTTTTCTTTCGAAGTTAGCCTTGGATGATTTCATGAGGGACCTCAGTTTCTTACTGATACTGATCAGGGATGTCTTTCCTTCTTGGGATTCACTTTTTTTCTGAACTAGTTTCCTCCTTCTATTGTATAGCCTGTTTATTGCAGGGGTCCACCAAACTGGTTTCCTTCTCTTAGAGGAGTGAGTCTTTGTTTTGCTAGGGATGGCATGATCAATGCATCCTTGTAGGTGCTCATAGAGTGCATTTGTAAAGGTTTCTACATCTTGGGCAGCGTTATCCTTTAGCGTGGGGGCTGTGAAACTTTCCACCTCTGTCTTAAGTAAGGTGAAGTTTGCTTTAGAAAAGTTTTTTACTGTGGTTTCCTTAGTTGGGGGTGGTGATGGGGTGTGGACATCCAGAGTGATTAGTTTATGGTCTGATCTAACCAGTGATGGGTTGACCTCCGGTGTGGAACACCTTTCGCCCATGTTGATGATGACCAGGTCCAATATGTTTTCACCTCTGGTAGGGGAGTTTACTAGCTGATCCAGGGCTTTGAGTTGATGAATTCTAGGAAGCGCTGGGCCTGGAAATTTGTACTCGAATAGTTTTCCCAGTGAATGGTAGGGTAATTGAAATCGCCCAATATCAGGGTGTTTGGTAGGACCTTCATGTTTTCCAGTGTCTCCAGAAAGGTGGAGTGGTGGTCCTGGGTCATGGAGGGTAATCTGTAGCAGGGTATAATTTGCATTGCAGATTTGCCCGATGTTAATTGCACATGGATGATCTCAGAGGTATCATGCTGCACCACTAACCTGGAGGTGTAGGTATCCTTGATAAATATGGATACACCCCCTCCTTTTGTGTTTTGGTCCGTGTTCTGTGGCCGAAACGTGTGGTATGAGTTGTAGCCCGGTAGTGCTGGGGTGCTCTCTGGAGCCTTGAACCAGGTTTCAGTTACTGCACAGATGTCGATGTTCTCCATACTGAGGAATGCATCAAGCATGTGCATTTCGAGATTTAAACTCCTGGCGTTGAGTAGCATAACCCTCAGTTTTTTGTTAATTGTGCTGTTTACGGAGATGGGTTTGACCTTTGAGTCTTGCCTAAGAAAGGCACTATGGGGGCAGCAAGAGTCTTGGCCAGTATTCGAAAGCCTAGGGGTGACAGGTGTAAGCCGTCTCTTGTGAAGCAACACGGCTTGTCAAGCATGTCGTCCCAGTCTGACGGACACTGGATCCCCTTTGAATGACACCAGAAACTTAGCCAATTGCTGAAATTGATCATTTTTTTCTTTATACTGAGGTATCATTCTTGGTGAGGGCAGGATGCTATTCAGGGTCAGGGTCATACCAGCCTGGGCTACATGATCAGAGAGCTCTTCCATGTCTCTTTTCATGTAGTCCAGGGAGGTACATCTCGGGTCATTCACACCAACATGAACAATGACAGAGTCATATTTGTACTTGTTCTGGAGTGACCTGAGTGATTGTGTTTTGTTCATAGATTAATACTAGGCTAACTGCCCTTGCAAGCCATTTAAGCCTAGCCAATTATCTCTTGTGAGACTCAAACCTTGCAGCTTGTGTTTGTAAGGCAAACACCTTAACCATTAGGCCACCACCCACCAGAAGCTTAGCCAATTGTTGAAATTGATCATTTTTTTTTATACTGAGGTATCATTCTTCGTGAGGGCAGGATGCTACTCAGGGTCAGGGTCATACCAGGCAGATTCTGGCTCCCGACAGGCAGCTAACAGTAACCTTCTGCTTATCCAGCCTAGTGAGTGGGACGTCAGTGTGCCTGACTACAGAGTCACCTATTACTAGTGTGTTAGGTATGTTATTTCACCTTAAGGGCTGTGATTGTGCAGCAATCAGATTTTGTGTTTTATGTGTTGTCTGGTTTGTGATGGGAAGTGCAGGTTGTTTGGGTGTCTGCTTTGGAGGTCTCTGATGCTTTTGCAGGTTTTTATTTAGAGCCTCCGAGTATGATTTTGTGTATTTCAATTATCTTCTCATCCCCTCTAGTCCTACTCTCCGTAGGCTGCTGGCTTCCCTTGCGGTTCACTCCCGCTGCATCTGCACCATCCTAGGTGCCTCCCAGTACACTGCTTGGAACCCTGGTTTCCCGCCACTGAGATTTGGAAAACTCTGAGGAATTACTGCTGTGTTACTGTAATCCCTCCCAAGGACTAAACACAAGTTTCACTCCCACTGCATCTGCACCATCCCAGGTGCCTCCCAGTACACTGCTTGGAACCCTGGTTTCCTACCACTGAGATTTGGAAAACTCTGAGGAATTACTGCTGTGTTACTGTAATCCCTCCCAAGGACTAAAAACAAGTTTCACTCCCGCTGCATCTGCACCATCCCAGGTGCCTCCCAGTACACTGCTTGGAACCCTGGTTTCCCGCCACTGAGATTTGGAAAACTCTGAGAAATGACTGCTGTGTTACTGTAATCCCTCCCAAGGACTAAAAACAAGTGTATGTACCCTGTAGTAAACTATAGCTCTACCCTCATTCTACCATGTTGTCTACCTACCCAGTGAGATACACCTAGCAGCCTACCAAAGAATTATTTTTTTCCCCTCTTATTTACAAGACTCCCCTGTCTCTCTCTCTTGAGTGCCTGAGGTCTTTCCCTTGCACTTAACTGTTTGGCCACTAAATGGCACTGTCCACCTCTAATTTTTATTCTACAATTTCTGAACAGATCAATAGTTTGAAACTGTTCCCCCTATCCTAGCAACCCTCAGCTTGCCCCTTAGTTTCTCTTACATAGTCCCTACCCCTTACTTTAATACCCTGGAACTCCTCTCTGCTTCATTGATACACTTCTGCTGCTTCTCTTCCTCTTCCTTGGCTCTCTCTGGCTATCTCTAATCCTCTGCTTCCTACCCATCCCTTTCTCTATCATAACTCTTTGCACATCTTCCCTGCCTCTTCTCATTTCCGACTCCATGTCTACTCTCGCATTTCTGTCTCTCTCCCGCCCCCTCTTCTAATCTTCACCCCGCCCCTGAATCTATATTACTCTGTTAGCCCTAGTGGTGCCATTTTCAATTATATTCTCATCCCCTCTAGTCCTACTCTCTGTAGGCTGCTGGCTTCCCTTGCGGGTGAGTGTTTGCGCTGTTGGAAACTGTAAATACGACACAGGGTACCGCAGATAGATAGTTTTTTTTAGAAATGTTTAAGTGATTGTGCTATTGGAAACTGCAAATGTGCTGTTGGAAACTGTAAATAAGACACTGTGCACCTCTGATAGTTACTTTTTACAGGTGTGTGTTTTACTATAAGTGTTATTTGCCTCTATTGAGTTACTCAAATGCTTGGGTTTTACACTTCTGTTGCCTGCATTATTCTGTTGCTACGTATTTTTCTAGCCTGTAGTGGTTTACTCTTCCGTTGCCTGAATTTAACTTGTTTGTAGTATCAGCATTTTGTTTTATTCTTTCTCGTATCTCGTAAGATGCTGTGAGCCCAATTATCGCGTCTTCTTTGAAGTGCTAGTGGCAGCTATCCCAGCGGTGGTCCACGCTGTTCTGAACTGACAGCTAGCCCCTATCTTAATGTCTCCATTCTTCCGTGAGACCTTAAATTCTGTAGTTGGCCAGCATTATATCCTAAGGTTTACTGGCTTTCATAGCGGCATTCCCTGTTGCACGTTAGCAATTTAGTAAACCGTCTTACATACTATAAATGCCCTCCTTAATGAGACACCTCCAAAGGCTTTTTGTTTCACTTTGCATCTGCTGACTGAGGTATTCTGTCTGCTGTTAGCCACTCAATCTGACCTGACTTTCGGTCACAAGACACTATAGCATTGTACTGTGAAATGGGGCTATATTACATGCTTGCAAGTCCCCTACTTAGCTGAGGTAATGTCTGGTTTCAGGGCAACATTGCACAGTACTGTAAAATGTGGCTGCAATATAAAATAAGTCGGAGATACTCCTACTTAGCTGAGGTTTCATCTTGCTTCTACTCTGGAACACCGGATGCTTTTTCAATGTAGGCTCACCATTACACTTAAACACCGATAATATAATTGCTTTTAAACCTAGGAATATTCCATTATTGCATACGTCTTGTCTGAAACTAAAGGTGGTGAGTGGACTCTTGTCTGCACTGTTGGTTTCCTGCCTTGCAATCTTCCACTTTACCCTCTGGGCTACACTTAATGTCACATTTGTGCATCTAGATACCTTGGTATTTACTTATATATATTGTTAATTGTTGGGATATTTAAGTGCTGTTCCTACTATAGATTTTCTACTCCTGTTTAAATTCTACTACCATGTATAACATCTCTTGAAGCATTTGTATGTTGTGCCAATAAGTCTACAGTCTAAGCATTTGCTTTATTGTTATTTCAATGGTTAAATGTTCCTACTACTGTTCTCTCACCTGCATACACCCCTATACTACACCCTCCTAAGCATTCCCCTCTTTCCTCTCTCTCCTTTCCTTAGCCTGACTTACTGAAATATTTGTAACCACATATTCATTTTATTTCTTTCCTTTTCAGTTCACTCCCGCTGCATCTGCACCATCCCAGGTGCCTCCCAATACACTGCTTGGAACCCTGGTTTCCCAACACTGAGATTTGGAAAACTCTGAGGAATTACTGCTGTATTACTGTAATCCCTTCTAAGGACTAAAAACAAGTGGAAGTACCCTATAGTAAACTATAGCTCTACCCTCATTCTACCCTGTTGTCTACCTACCCAGTGAGATACAGCTAGCAGCCTACCACAGAATTAATTTTTTCCCCTTTTATTTACAAGACTCCCCTCTCTCTCTCTCGAGTGCCTGAGGTCTTTCACTTGCACTTAACTGTTTGGCCACTAGGTGGCACTGTCCACCCCTAATTTTTATTCTACAATTTCTGAACAGATCAATAGTTTGAAACTGTTCCCCCTATCCTAGCAACCCTCAGCTTACCCCTTAGTTTCTCTTACATAGTCCCTACCCCGTACCTTAATACCCTGGAACTTCTCTCTGCTTCACTGATGCACTTCTGCTGCTTCTCTTCCTCTTCCTTGGCTCTTCCCGCTCCGTTCGCCCTGCAGGCTCACTCTGCTCCCCTACCCTACCCCCAATTCCCACCCAACTCTACTGCTCCTATATTTATTTCTACTGTAAATCCCTCCCCTACTCCACCAACCAATCCCCTCCACTCATCTACCCCTCCCCGTCCTTCCTCCACCTGCCAATCACTACCACTCCTCCCCACCCACTAAAAGTTTTCTTCACCCTCCTCCCTACTAAATCTTCACAGAAATCATCTACCATGCCTCCCCATACAATCATTCTCATCCCATCTATCTGTATCCTGTTGCTACTCCCTTTATACATTGCCACCTCCTACACCCACATCCATCTTCACCCTTCCTTCCTATCAGAACCCCCCTCTCTCTACCCTTTTCCTCTTATCTCAAAAACACACTTTCATAACATATTCTCCTCTTTAGTTCAATCTCTTCCACTCCATTTTTTCAGAATAAAACTTCTTCCACTCTCTATTAAATACTTCAAGCCTAAACTAATACACTACTATTCTCAACTATCTAACAATCCAAAACTACTTATACCCTTCCTCAACTACCTCTGCTTATCTGGGGACATACAACTCAGGACCAAATTTCACACCTACCCTTGCTCCCCCTGTCATCATTAATAAGTCCAATCTTAAATACCTAAAATTCCTCACCATTAACGCCCAAAGCCTAAAAAATAAAGTAACCCACTTTCATGTTTGGTTAAATCACAACTTGCCCGACATTGTAGCCATCTCTGAAACGTGGCTAAAACCTCACATTAGCGACCCTGAATCCCCCCCCCCCGGATACCAATGCCTCAGATGTGACCACATTAATAGAAAAGGTGGTGGTGTAGCCTTAATCTATTCCAACCAGCTATCCATCACCCCATACCCCAACCTCATCCCTCCATTCAACAATGCAGAACTAGTAATAGGCCTACTAAAATTAAACAACCACAAAAGTATCTGCATAATTTCCCTCTACATCCCCCCTGGAAATAACATCAGTACTCTTGAGGAAATCCTATCCTAGGCCTCCTCCAATATCAAGCTAGAGACCTATATACTTGGGAGATGTAAACATCGACTGGAATAAAATCAACAACCCTTACCCCCTCCTTATCCATCAATCTATTTAATTACACACAACTAACTAACTCCATTACCAGGCCTAACAAAACAAATTTTGGTTCCATACTAGACTGGATCCTAGTATCCCATCCAAACAAAGTCATAAATTCCGGTGTCATACCTGACGCACTAGGAGACCATTTACCAGCCTTCACCGATCGAGCTACTCCCTCTTCTCCTCAATTACACCAGTTTATCCAGACTCGAAACCTCACAAACTTTAATCAAATAACTTTCTCTGACTCCCTAAGACAAACAAACTGGAACCCCCTAAAAACCCTTCCTCTAGACCAAGCCATTGAGTTTTTCAATTCAACCTTTTTAGATATCCTGAACTCCCTAGCTCCAATAAGAACAAAAAGAGTAAAAGCCAAGACTGCCGCTTGGCTAACCAAAGACACAAAAAAACTTATGCTACAAAGAGACAAAACCTGGAAAACATATCTCCAACACAAACAACCTAAAATTATACTTAGATACAAACAACTATGCAAAGTGTGAAAAAAAAAACAAATAACTAGAGACAAAAAGACTTCCTATACCAAACTTCAGTTAAATAATCCAAAAAACTCCAAACTATTCTGGAACTCCATTAATTCCCTTCTCAACCCAGGTACTAAAATCAACCCCTGCCCAGATACCAGCAAATATGACCATGAAATAGCCTCTCTGTTCAATTCCTTCTTTACCAACTCTATAGCAGAACTAACCAAGTCCTTCCCCCTCAAACCACCCAATCCTCCTCATCCCCTGCTCCTCCTCCTCCTACTTTTGAACTTAAACCCATCTCAACCTCTCACATAAAGAAGCTACTCACTAACCTAAAAACTTGTTCCAATGCCCCTGACAACATCCCATCCACCTTCCTAAAAACAGCCGCAGATGGTATCGCTCTCCCCATCAGTATCCTGATCAATCGATCCATGCTGGAATCATACGTTCCGAAATTATGGCGTTCCACATTTATTATACCTCTCCATAAAGGAGGCAAAAATAATAGTACTTCAAACTTCCGCCCTATAGCTATCCTCTCCCCAATCTCTAAATTCCTTGAAAAATGCATCCACCTGCAGCTTATGCCATTCCTAACTAGACACCAACTAATCACTCCTACCCAACACGGCTTCCAACCTGGCCACAGTACCATCACTGCTCTTCTCTCCTTCCTACACACTGTAAACCTCACCCGTGACTCTGGAAAAATAGTTTCTACAGTTCTACTGGATTTATCCAAAGCATTCGATACCATCTCCCACACCCACCTCCTAAACATCTTTCTAATCTTAATCTCTCCCTCAGTACCTTATCCTGGTTTTCTAGCTATCTTTCTGACAGGTCTCAGGCTGTAAAATGGGAGAAAGGCACCTCTACCTTCCTTCCTACCCCCACTGGAGTACCCCAAGGATCCATATTTGGCCCAATGCTATTCAAGATATTTATTAATGACTTCCATAAAGCCTTACCCAACACCAAAATTGTGCAATACGCTGATGATTCTACTTTAATCTGCTGTGTCTCAAACCTTTCTGAACTCCAGTCACCCAAACTGCTTTCTCCTCCACTGAAAAGTGGATGCTCCAAAATCATCTCTCTCTAAATGCTAGCAAATCCAAAATACTTCTATTCTCTCCCTTAAAAGCTCCCCACATTGACAAAACATCATTCCAAATCACTACCCTAAATAATTCTACTATAGAAGTCATTCCCTCTGCTAAACTTCTTGGTGTTACTATCGATGAACACCTAAAATTCGATACTCACATCCAGCAAAACATTAAGAAAACCCATATAAAACTTGGCTTACTATACAGAAACAGCCATTTCCTCTCTCCCTCCACTAGACTAATTCTAGCCACTACCTATCTGCTCCCCTCACTACTATATGGTGCTCCCCTACTAACTAATTTATCTGCTACTCTTACCTCCAAACTAAAGGTCTGTTACAATAAGATTTCTAAATTTGCTACCAAGGCCAAAGCCAACTCTCACCATTGTGCTTCCCTTAATTTGCTAAATTGGCTTGAGCTCCCCAACCATTTAGATTACCTCCAACTCATCACAGCCCACAAATTATTATTTCAACCAACTAGATGTCCTGCACTATCTAACATCCTCCAACCTTATACTCCTCATAGAACTCTCAGATCTACCCACCAAAACCTTATCTCTGTCCACAAATCCAACCGCCCTGCAGGTCAGCATCTCCTATCATTTTCCTCGGCTAAAAAATGGAATTCTCTCCCTACTTCCCTAAGGACCTGCAAAAACCTTGAACATTTTAAAACTCAGCTACATTCTCATCTCTTCTCAACTAGAAAATGCAACTGTGCTCTCCCCCTCACTCCTCCTAACCACTCCTTCCCCCCTTACTCCCCTGGCTAACTCTGAACTCTAGTCAACCAGTTGACCTGATACAATTTGTACTCTCTGTAAATAACAAAACTGTACTTTGTATGTTAATTGTTATTGGCTGTTATTCATGCTAAACAAAAATGTAATTGATTCCTGTTGTTCTTCTTCTTCTATGCATGTTATATACTATTGCCAGTTTCTCATGCTAAAATGAAATTGTAATTGCTTTCTTCTTCTTAATTGTACCTATCTAAAGTATGCCTTGCAAAAATTCACTGTAATATTCTCTGTAACTAACTGTGTAACACGGAGCTTTTCTCCCTGGGCCTCCACTGAAAACAGGCTTCCTGACCCCAGTGGACCTCCCCGGTCACCAAACTGGAAATAAATAAATAAATAAATAATTTATGTGTATTTTTTGCCAGTGCTGTTTTAGTAGGTCTGTGTGCAGCTGGAGTTGTGGTGCAAGTGTTAACCTTCTCCTCTTGACTGTCTGTCCCAGTCTTGGGTGGAGCAGCTTAGTTTCCAGTTTGGCTGTATAATTGCATCTCTCGCATATGTTAGTGTTTTGTGGTAGGAGGAGAGGGTTGTCTGTGTACATGAGGTAGTTGTAACATTGCCTCAGGATACCCAAATTCACCAGCTGGACTGGAGAGTGCACCTGAAGTTGCCCTTTGGTCATGCCTGAATAGTAGGGTGAGCTGCTTAGTCGCTTGGTTGGTGAGGTGTAAATAAAGGGCCTTGCCCTGCTGGGCAATCAGTGTCAGGGTATATTAGTGCTTGCTATTAGGTCTGAGCAAGTGCTGGGCTGTAAGATGTTTTTTGAGTGCTTAGGTTGAGAGTTAGACTAGTTTCAAGGGAAAAACCGAAGAGGAGACTTAGTGGAGCCGGGAATAATTTAACCGTAGCTAACCGGCACTGCCTGGTGCGCAAAACTGTGCAAACGCGGTTTTTATAGTAGGGAAATGAAAGAGATAGAAATTAGCCCAAAATGGCCAATAAACTACTAACTTCTGGGCTGGAAACACTCCTCCAGGGAAAGATAGGTTGCTCAAAGCTCCCCTCTCTCACAGGTGAACAGAAAAGTTTCTTTCTATCCAAGTAAGGTATGGGCAACTCAGAAACTAGTATCACAGCCCTGAATTCAGCACTAGCCTGAAAACTGGACTATACTAGCTTAGAAGGGCAGGAAACAAGGAATTTTTTTTGTTTTTTTTGAAAAGATAAGGCAAAAACAGTAAAAAATACACCTAAAACAGCTTTAAATGACTACAAAAGATCAGAAAAGGCTATCACACTTTAGTGTGTAGCCTACAACAGTTAAACAAATTATTTAAACAAAAAATAACTTTTTAAAAGTGCAGGCAGTCAAATAAGTACAATATGTGAAAAAAAACAAGCTTTTAAATCACAATAAATGCTGGAAAATCTGTGTTTAGGCAAAAAAACAATTAAGTACAGCAAGAAAGTACAGAAAACTGATACTTAATCACTCCAAAGTCTCTCTCCTAAGCTAGAAGGCTTGTATCAGTTTAAGGCTTTCTAGTGCTACCCAGTAGGTTAGTTACAGGAAAGATGGGAAACAAGCGCAGATGTGGTCTTTTAAACCAGAAAGTTGAAAGAGACGGACAAACTGTCCAAATGGTCAATAAACTACAATTTCTGGGCCAAGAACCTCTCCTCTCATGGCAGACAGGCTACCTAGTGCTTAACATCCCCACTGATAAGCTAGAAGGCTTTCCTCCAATACAGAAAGGCTTGCGGGGCACAGAAGCTTACCAACACTCCTGGATACAGCAACTCTGTATCTGGACTAGGCTAGTTACAGGAAAGGTGGGAAACAAGCACAAGTGTGGCTTTTAAACCAGAATGTTGAAAGAGATGGAAAAAACTGCCCAAACGGCCAACAGCTACAATTTCTGGGCCAGGAACCACTCATCTTGTGGTAGATAGGCTACCTAATGCTTACCACTCTCACTGATAATCTAGAAGGCTTCCCTCCAACACAGAAAGGCTTGGGGGGCTCAGAAGCGTACAAAGAGTCCTGGAATACAGCAAATCTGTACTTGGACTAGACTAGTTACAGGAAAGGCAGGGAACAAGTACAAACGTAGGCTTTTAAGCCAGTAAGTTGAAAGAGATTGAAAACTGCCCAAGCGGCCAAATAAACTACAATTTCTGGACCAAAACTCACTCTTCCCATGGAGGATAGGCTACCTAGTGCTTACCACTCCCACTGATAAGCTAGAATGCTTTCCTCCAACACAGAAAGGCTTGGGGGCTCAGAAGCTTACTAACAATCCTGGATACAGCAACTCTGTAACTGGACTAGGCTAGTTATAGGAAAGGTGGGAAATAGGCACAAGTGTGGCTTTCAAACCAGAAAGTTGAAAGAGATGAAAAAAAAGCTGCTCAAACAGCCAATAGCTACAATTTCTGGGCCAGGGACCACTCCTCCTGTAGTAGATAGGTTACTTAGTGCTTACCACTCCCACTGATAAGCTAGAAGACTTCTCTCCACAAAGAAGGGCTTGGGTGGGTCAGAAGCTTACCAACAGTGCTGGATACAGCAAATCTGTACGTGGATTACACTAGTTATAGGAAAGGCAGGGACCAAATGCAAAACGGGCTTTTAACCAGAAAGTAGAAAGAGATGGAAAAACTGCCCAAATGGCCAATGAACTACAACTTCAGGGCCAAAACCCACTCTTCCCATGGTAGATAGGCTACCTAGTGCTTACCACTCCCACTGTTAAGCTAGAAGGCTTCCTTCCAACACAGAAAGGCTTGGGTGGCTCAGAAGCTTACCAACAGTCCTGGATACAACAAGTCTGTATCTGGACTTGACTAGTTACAGGAAAGGCAGGAAACAAGCTTAGAATTTTTTTTTGTTACAGAAAAGCAGCTAAAACAGCAGTAAATACAATTCAAATTGTAGTGCAGGCCAGCACACCTGAGCATGCAGCAACACTACAGCAAATACAGTTCAAATAAGTGCAATTAAATTAACAAATGACTAAAAAAACAAGTGCAGAAGGCAGTAAATTAGAAGGCTACTAACAATCAGTAATAAGTGCAAAGTAAGAGCGACTGAACAGATAGCGTGCAGAAGAGCAACTAAGACAGTTACAGTAAGAGCAGATGAATAATATATATATATATATATATATATATATATATATATATATATATATATATTTTTTTTTTTTTTTTTTTTTTTTGGTGGGAAGGAACAGAGCAGGATTAAGAGGCTACAGGGTTGTCCTTCCCAAATGCTCTCTTTGTACACAGTAGGAGTGCCTGAAATCAGAATATGATCTCATTGCACTCAGTTGAGTGGGCAAATGAGATGGGCCCAGAAGGAGTATCCAAATACAACTCTACAAGAGGGGCGAGCAATTTCAAAGCCACCAACATTAATACCAAAACAAGAACAGGGAAGGTGGATGGGGAACTAACTGTAGAGAGACAGCCACAACTTCAGTTGAGTTAATATTCAGTGAAAAACACAAATAAATCAATTAAATACAGTACTATATGAAAAAGAGCAGATAAAGGTGTACTTAAATTTACTTATACGTCCAGCTGATTTCAGGTAGATGTTAGCCAGCCAAAGCTCTGATATTAAGCATGCCTGCTCTACCTGGTTTACTTCTTTACGTTAACACCAGGGCTGTGGATGAAGGTGAGGCAGTGCATACAGCCTACCTCCATCTGGACAAAGCCTTTGATATCATTCCTCACTCTGGAATTATTGATAAACTCACCTAACCAGGCATCAACCCCTATAATACTCGGTTGGTTGCAAATTGGCTCACAGATAGAAGATGCTGCATAAAAATAGTAGACTCATACTCAGTCTGCCAACCAGTCATGGGTGAAATTCCACAGGGATCGGCCATGGGTTCTCTGCTGCTCGGCATCTACTTCTCAGAAGTCCAGGCCTACACAAAGGCACTCTAGGTGACATAGTTCACAGACAATTGCAAGTTGTTCATAGGTTGATACTAGGCTATCTATTCTAGGGCATTTATAAGCCTAGCCAGAGTATGTTTGGCTTTTGGGGTCTGTTGTGGCACCACTTTTGTGGAGTGGGACCACTGTTGCTGTACGCCATTCCTTGGGAACATATCCTGTAGTAAGGCTGAGATTGAACAGTGAATTTATATGAGGGTTTAGTTCTTCTTGGAGCTTGTGTAAGACGCAGCCCGGGACACCATCTGGTCCCATTGATGCTGTGTTCATAGGTTCATAGGTTGGTACTAGGCTATCGGCCCTAAGGCCTATGCAAGCCTAGCCATAACAATTCCCTGGAAATTTTTTCCCACAATATTTACTTCTCTGGGCCCCTGTCTAGCAGGGTGACTGACATGATCCCCGGGGTGAATTTCCTAGCTCCCATCCAATCATCAAGGTTCCTTTTGAAGAGGGCCAATGAGGTGCTCTGCTTGACATGTATGGGCAGTCTATTCCAGAGTATGGGGAGTCTCTGGATCAGGAACCTATCCTTCCAGCATGTTTTGTTCAATGTGATGATAAGGTTTAGATCCCTGGAGTGTGTGGCTCTGAGGGATTGGGATTTCTTTAAGTGGAGCATGTCTAACAGCTCAGGGTTTGACATGGCCTTGTATGTTAAGCAGAGATCGCCTCTGAGTAGATGATATGCCACAGAGTATAGCTGGAGTTTTTTTAGACGGTCAGCATATAGCATCTGCTTTAAGCCTGTGATTCTTTTAGTGAGGTATTTCTGTGGCCTTTTCAGCTGTTGCAGATGTCTTGTGAGGTACATACCAAATGGGGCATTATACTCTATAATGGGTCTAATGAGGGATGAGTACAGTGGGACAATGACCTCCTTTTTTCTGGATGAAAAGCCCTTAGTGATGAGGTGTGCCATGTAGAAGGATTTCCTGACTGTTGTGGCGATATGTTTATCGAAAGTGAGACCACTGTCCACTTGTGTCCCTAAGTCTCTCATCACACTTTTGATGTTTAGTGTCCTGCCACCTATGTGGTAGTTCATGGGTACATGTTTTTTTCCAAAGGGGATGACTATACATTTCTTGGCATTAAGCTTGAGCCCATGGCTCTGGCACCAGGCATCTGTTTCTGTAAGGCCCTTTTGTAGAATATCCACATCATTTGGGGATGATGTGTTTTTAGCTTTGGAGAGGGCAGCTCTCACCTGTGCATCTGTGATCTCAGGAAGGCTACACTCTGTTGGGATAGACATTTGCTCTTTTGGGGGGGAGAAGTTTGCACTGAACCTTTCTGCCAGGATGTTGGCAATGTCTGTGGGTTCAGTGAATTTTTTTGTCATTTTGCACTAACTCAGAGCATATCTGAGAGTTGCCTCCCAGGTTTCTGACATAACTAAAGAAGGCCTTGTGATTATCTTTAGTGTCTTGTGCAATTTTTCTTTCAAAGCTGGTCTTAGAAGATTTTGTGAGGGATCGTAGTTTCTTGCTAGTACTGATCAGTGATGCCTTCCCTTTTTGGGATTTTGCTCTGTCATGTAGTAGCTTTCTCCTTCTGTTGTATAGCTTATTTATGGCTGGGGTCCACCAGACAGGTCTCCTGCCTTTGGAGGAGTGAGTCTTGGTTTTATTTGGGATGGCATGCTCCATGCATTCCTGTAGGTGTCCATAGAATGCTTTTGTAAAGGATTCTGCATTTTGGGTCATATTGTCCACTGGCCCGGGGGCTTTGAAGGATTCCACCTCAGTTTTGAGAAGTGTGAAGTTTGCTTTTGAGAAGTTCTTCACCATGGTTTCCTTGGCTAGGAGTGGGGATGGAATATGGATGTCCAGTGAGATTTGTTTATGGTCTGATCTTACCAATGAGGGGTATACCTCTGGTGTGGAACATAGAGACCCCATGTTGGTGATGACCAGATCCAGTAGGTTTTCCCCTCTTATGGGAGTGGTGACCCAGTTGTTCCACAGGATTTGAGTTTATAAATTCTAGGAACCGTTGGGCGAGGGTGTTTGGGCTTGAGTAGTTTTCCCAATCGATGTTTGGGTAGTTTAAGTCACCCAATATAATAGTGTTTGGAAAGACCTTCATATTCTCCAGTGTTCTCAGGAAAGCTGAGTGAGGGTCCTGTGTTTGGGAGGGTGGTCTGTAGCAGGCTACAAACTGAAAGGCAGTTTTGCCCACTGTTAGTTGCACATGGATGGTCTCCGAAGCTTCGTGCAGTGCCACTAGCCTGGAGGTGTGGGTATCTTTGATAAATATGGATAGTCCCCCTCCTTTTGTGGTTCGGTTCGAGTTTTGGGGCCAGAAAGCATGGTATGAAGTATAGCCTGGTAGTGCTGGGGTGCTCTCAGGAGCCTTGAACCAGGTTTCTGTTACTGCACAGATATCGATATTCTCCATACTGAGGAGAGTCTCGAGTGCGTGCATCTTGAGGTTTAGACTTCTGGCGTTGAGCAGCATTACCCTTAGGTTTTTTTTCTTTGTGTTGTCTATGGGGGTGGGTTTGTCTTTTGAGCCTTGCCTAAAAAAGGCACTATGGGGGAGGCAAGAGCCTTAGCCAGTATTTGAAAACCTTGGGTTGACAGGTGCAAGCCATCCCTAGTGAAGCAACGTGGCTTGTCAAGCATGTCATCCCAGGCTGACAGACACTGGATCCCCTTTGAATGACACCAATACTTTAGCCAATTGTTAAAATTGATCATTTTGTCTTTATACTGTGGCATCATTCTTGGTGAGGGTAAGATGCTACTCAAGGTCAGGGTCATACCGGCCTGGGCTACATGATCAAAGAGCTCCTGTACGTCTTTTTTCATGTAGTCCAGGGAGGTATGTCTCAGGTCATTCACACCAGCATGGACAATGACGGAGTCATACTTGCACTTGCTTTGGAGTGACCCAAGTGCTTGTGTTATGTGGCGGATCCTGGCACCCGACAGGCAGCTTACAGTGACCTTCTCCTTGTTCAGCCTGGTGAGTGGGACGTCAGTGTGTCTGACAATAGAGTCACCTATTACAAGTGTATTAGGTGTGTTGTTTAGCCTTAAGGGCTGTGACTGTGTGGCACACTGACTTTGTAAGCTATGTGCTATGTAGATATTGTTTCGTGGTAGGTGTTGCTTGGATGTCTGCTTTGGAGATCTCTGCTGCTTAGGCAGATTTTTATTTAGAGCCTTCGAGTATGTTTTTGTGTGTTTATGTGTTTGGTTTGCTGATGCGATAGGTCTATGTGAGACTGGATTTGTGGTGTGTGTGGTTACCTTCTCCTCCTGACAGGCTGTGCCAGTACTGGGTTGAGAGAGCTTAGCCTCCAGTTTGGCTATATAGTTGCATCTCTCACATATATTTGAGCTTGTTGGGAGGAGGAGAGGGTGGTCTGCATATTTGAAATTGTTAATTGATTTCTTCTCACCGATGGAAATTGAACTTGGACATCAGATAGGTGAGCAACAGAATGAATTGGATGAATGTATGGGAACCAGTGATACTGAATTATATTTGAATGAAATAATTGAAAAGGTGGATGGATATGAGAAGCGGTTGTTGGCTGTGAAAAAGAAGAAATTAATTTGGGATGTTATGGATTTTACAAATCAACATGTGTTTGCATGGCCCAGGTTACAACCAGCTGGGAGGCAGCAGAGATCCCAGACCAATGGTGTAAATAAGAATGTGCTGAATATTGAACATATAGATTTATCATCTGAATTGGCACATGCACCTGCTTTGACTCAGGGTTTGAACTCTGCAACTAGGGAGACAACCACCATTGATGGTATTATTGTGAACCCAGGGACCAATGAGATACAACCAGGGGGTGTGATTTCACTGCCTCCTTCTATATTGGTGTACTCCATACCTGCAATGGAGCTACCAACAGGATCTCATTTACCAGCAGTTAGTCTACCATTAGACTCGGATCCTGTGGTGCATAGAAAGATACTAGTAGGTCAGCACCAACAGGATTTTCCAGGGCTTTCAAATGGGGAGGAGAAACTCATTTGGCCAGGACGATCTGAAGGGCCAGAAGTGGAAGGATCCACCAGCTGGTCAGCACAATCGATCCCTGAAAAAGATGTGGGGGTTGGAGTCAATGACTTAGTGTGGAATATTTCGCAACATAGACTGACAAATGATGAACATTCAGTGTTGTCGAAGGGTTTATCTTTTATTCCTATTGTGCAGATAGAACAAGTGAGTTGCATATTAAATTTACGTCTTTTTTTGCGTAACTTAGCTCTACGAGACTTATTTAAGAACTCTGATACAGGAACTGAGACTATAACTAATGATCCCATAGTTTGTGAGCTACTAACTCCACAACTGATGTTGACATCCTACAGAAAGGCCTTACTGACACCACCAACTGGTGTCAGAACCATGGCGTTAAGCTCAATGCCAAAAAATGTGTCAACATCCCCTTTGGGAATAACCGAGTTCCCATGAATTACCACATCGACTGAACACAGAAAGCATTATAAGAGATCTAGGAACACAGGTTGACAGCAACTTCTTTTTCTGACCACCATATTGCTACTGCAGTCAGAAAGTACTTGTATGTGGCACATCTCATTACTAATGGTTTTGCATCCAGGAAGAAAGAGGCCATTGTCTCCCTCTAGTATTCCCTCATTCAACCAATCATCGAGTACAATGCCCTATTTGAGATGTACCTCACTGGACACCTGCAACAATTGGAGAGGGAGCAAAACTACCTCACAATGAGGATCCTAGGCCTTAAACACTTGTCCTACATTTTACAGACTCTAAAAACTTCACCTATTTTCTGTCTCATATTGACTACTTAGGGGCGATCTCTGTTTGACTTACAAAGCCATGTCTGACCCACCCCTGTTAGAAATGATACATCTGAAGAAATCAAAAATCCCACCGCACCACACAGTCCAGAGACCTCAACCTCATTACTACAATCGACCGAATGTGTATGAGGGACAGGTTCATAACCCAGAGACTGCCCATGCTTCTTAATATAATTCCCATACATGTCAAACAGAGTACCTCACTGGCCCCCTTCAACATAAATCTTGATAATGAAAACTAAGTCCCAATAGCTGGCAGAGGCAAGTGTTATAGAAGAAAGTCGAGTTCCCAAAGATAAAAAATACAATAATTTATTTTCACATAAATACGTAAGTGCTTTCACGGTTCCAAAAGCAATGAATGTCATGTGATGCATTTTTAAAGTTTAAATAGGTTCTCTTTGATATTTTGTAACTGTCTGAGGAAGCGGTCTTTTGGAACTGTGAAAGCGCTTACGTATTTATATGAAAATAAATTATTGTACTTTTTATCTTTAAGAGCTCGACTTTTTTCTATAACACTTGTCTCTGCCAGCTATTGGGACTTAGTTTTCATCGTATTTACTTGGGTCGGATTCTTGGTTCATCTGTTATTTATTTGCAACGGAACTGGCATGGCAGAGAAAGCAGTGAATTTGGGTGACAAGCCCTTGAAAACTCGGTTGGACAGCTTTTTGAACTTAAAGGGACAATCCCAGGGATTTTTTTGTTGTGATTCTAGTCTTTGTTTACATTTTCAGTCTGGCTTCCTGGGCATGTCCCAACTATGGCTGCAAGGGTTGGGGGAGGGTGCTTACAGGAAGCTTCAGAGGTGTTAGGCAGATTCCTTCTCACATTGCAGTTGTACTCACAAGAGCTCTCACTGAGTCATTCATTAGTTTCAACTGTCCTTTTTATCTTCAGGGAAACTAGCTTTTCAGCAATGTTATTACTTGACTTGCTAATACCCTGCAGGAAAGCATTTGAGCAGTGCAAAGTTAAAACATTGGTAAACAAGAGATTTTAGTTAATTTCATTTCATATTTTATTTTGTGCCAATTTCTAAATGCTAGCTAAGTGCAATGATTTTTATGACACAAATGTCCTAGATTCTGTAGAAAGCATGTGAAAGATGCAGGTTTCAAACATTAGTAGAAACAGACTTGTTTCTTTTTTCATGTTCAAATTGATCTCTGAATACTAGCCAAGTGTGATGGTTTTCTCACCTGCTAAAAGCTCTATAAAAAGGCATATGTGTGTGATACAGGGTTCAAACATGAGTAGACAGTCTTCAGTTCCTTTTATTTTGTAGTCTACATTGCTCATATAAACTCAGAAAACTGCTCGACTAACACAATTTGCATTATTGTGCATTTCTGAAGGATAAAAAGTCTGAGATTAACTATAGGTCATTATTTAGTGACTTTTATCTTCATTGATTTGGAGGAAAAACACAAATTTTATGAGGAACAGAACAAAAATATCAGATGAAAATCTGGGCATTCTGCAAAAATCTGGACAAGTTGAGAGGTATGACACAGTCATACATTCGTTTAATTTCATATTTTATTTTGTGCTGTCCTCATACATTTCCTACTATACGTGCTGTATGCTACATGTTGGTGACTTAGTGGTTGCACTGTATGATATGCCCTTAAGCAGTTTTATTTCTCTTTCTACCTTACAACTGTATGCATTTGTACTTGATTCCACTGTTATCTGTAGACAAGTAACTGGAATGATACAGTGTGGGGTTTTTTGTCATCATTCTGTCTGTATTGCCTGATGAGTGGCTAATTCCCTGTCTGACAATCCTTAGTCTTACATGACACTTTTCAAACTGTTGTTGCTGTTCCAAGTTACTCACATGAAGGCAACCTCAGACCAGTGACACAACTAGTATCCTACCCTCTTCACTACCTCTCTAATACCTTGCCCTTCATGGCAAATCAGCACAAGATAGATACTTTTCCTTGTATATGTGTTGTGTCCTGACTTCATATACTGCTTTTGCACAATTATATACAGTGTCACTGTAGGGCTGCCACTTCTCCTGGTGCCTAAAGTCGGACTTTTGTCTGAAAATGTGAGATTTTGTAGGACAAACTACACCTACAACCAGTGCAAAGGACTGGACTTCAGTTTACTGCCAAAATAAAAGCTGAATTTTTTAAGAATTTGATTTATTTATACTGTTTCATATAATATTTAAGTGTTTCAAAGACACAATATTGGATTTATGCATGGATTGAAGAAAATGTAGAAAATATTTTTGTTCTAAAATTCTCGTGCCATGAATAAATAATAAATGTACTTGAGACCGTGCAGCTGTGCTCCAGTACACATGCTATTCCTGATCATATTATGTCGTGCCATAAATAAATAATAAATGTACTTGAGACAGTGCAGCTGTGCTCTAATACACATGCTATTCCTGATCATACAAGTCGTGCCATGAATAAATAATAAATGTACTTGAGACAGTGCAGCTGTGCTCTAATACACGTGCTATTCCTGATCATACAAGTCGTGCCATGAATAAATAATAAATGTATTTGAGACCGTGCAGCTGTGCTCTAATACACATGCTATTCCTGATCATACAAGTCGTGCCATAAATAAATAATAAATGTATTTGAGACCGTGCAGCTGTGCTCTAATACACATGCTATTCCTGATCATACAAGTCGTGCCATAACTAAATAATAAATGTACTTGAGACAGTGCAGCTGTGCTCTAATACACATGCTATTCCTGATCATACAAGTCGTGCCATAACTAAATAATAAATGTACTTGAGACCGTGTAGCTGTGCTCTAATACACATGCTATTCCTGATCATACAAGTCGTGCCATAAATAAATAATAAATGTACTTGAGACCATGCAGCTGTGCTCTAATACACATGCTATTCCTGATCATACTACGTTGTGCCATAAATAAATAATAAATGTACTTGAGACCGTGCAGCTGTGCTCTAATACACATGCTACTGCTGATCATACAAGTCATGCCATAAATAAATAATAACTGTACTTGAGACAGTGCAGCTATACTCTAATACACATGCTATTCCTGATCATACAAATCATGCCATAAATAAATAATAAATGTACTTCAGACCGTGCAGCTGTGCTCTAATACACATGCTACTCCTGATCATACTATGTAATGCCATAAATAAATAATAATGCTCTAATACACGTGCTATTCCTGACCATACAAGTCGTCCCATAAGTAAATAATAAATGTACTTGAGACTGTGCAGCTGTGCTCTTACACACGTGCTACTACTGCTCATACTATGTCGTGCCATAAATAAATAATAAATGTACTTGACACCGTGCAGCTGTGCTCTAATACACATGCCATTCCTGATCATACTATGTTGTGCCATAACTAAACAATAAATAAATAAATGTACTTGAGACAGTGCAGCTGTGCTCTAATATACATGCTATTCCTGATCCTACTATGTCGTGCCATAAATAAATAATAAATGTACTTATGACTGTGCAGCTATGTTCTAATATGTGTGCTATTCCTGATCATACAAGTCATGCCATAAATAAACAATAAATGTACTTGAGACCGTGCAGCTGTGCTCTAATACACATGCTATTCCTGATCATACAAGTCGTGCCATAAATAAATAATAAATGTACTTGAGACCATGTAGCTGTGCTCTAATACACATGATATTCCTGATCATAGAAGTCGTGCCATAAATAAATAAATAATAAATGTACTTGAGACCATGCAGCTGTGCTCTAATACACATGCTATTCCTGATCATAGAAGTCGTGCCATAAATAAATAAATAATAAATGTACTTGAGACCATGCAGCTGTGCTCTAATACACATGCCATTCCTGATCATAGAAGTCGTGCCATAAAGAAATAAATAATAAATGTACTTGAGACCATGCAGCTGTGCTCTAATACACATGCTACTCCTGATCATACTATGTTGCACCATAAATAAATAATAAATGTACTTGAGACAGTGCAGCTATGCTCTAATACACGTGCTATTCCTGAGCATACTATGTCGTACCATGAATAAATAATAAGTGTACTTGAGACCATGCAGCTATGCTCTAATACACATGCTATTCCTGATCATATTATGTCATGCCATAAATAAATAATAAATGTACTTGAGACAGTGAAGCTGTACTCTAATACAAATGATATTCTGGAAGATACTATGTTGTGCCATAAATAAATAATAAATGTACTTGAGACCACACAGCTGTGCTCTAATACACATGCTACTCCTGATCATAAAAGTCGTGCCGTAAATAAATAATAAATGTAGTTGAGACCATGCCGCTGTGCTCGAATACACATGCTACACCTGATCATACTATGTCGTGCCATAAATAAATAATAAATGTACTTGAGACCATGCAGCTGTGCTCTAATACACATGCTATTCCTGATCATAGAAGTCGTGCCATAAATAAATAAATAATAAATGTACTTGAGACCATGCAGCTGTGCTCTAATACACATGCTATTCCTGATCATAGAAGTCGTGCCATAAAGAAATAAATAATAAATGTACTTGAGACCATGCAGCTGTGCTCTAATACACATGCTATTCCTGATCATACAAGTCGTGCCATAAATAAATAATAAATGTACTTGAGACCATGCAGCTGTGCTCTAATACACATGTTATTCCTGATCATACTGTGTCGAGACATAAATACATAATAACTGTACTTGAGACTGTGCAGCTGTGCTCTAATACATGTGCTATTACTGATCATACAAGTCATGCCATAAATAAATAATAAATGTACTTGAGACCATGCAGCTGTGCTCTAATACACGTGCTATTCCTGAACATACTATGTCGTACCATGAATAAATAATAAGTGTACTTGAGACCATGCAGCTATGCTCTAATACACATGCTATTCCTGATCATATTATGTCGTGCCATAAATAAATAATAAATGTACTTGAGACAGTGAAGCTGTGCTCTAATACACATGATATTCTGGAAGATACTATGTTGTGCCATAAATAAATAATAAATGTACTTGAGACCGTGCAGCTGTGCTCTAATACATATGCTACTCCTGATCATACAAGTCGTGCCATAAATAAATAATAAATGTAGTTGAGACCATGCCGCTGTGCTCGAATACACATGCTACACCTGATCATACTATGCCGTGCCATAAATAAATAATAAATGTACTTGAGTCCGTGCAGCTGTGCTCTAATGCACATGCTATTCCTGATCATACTGTGTCATGCCATAAATAAATAAATGTACTTGAGACCGTGCAGCCGTGCTCTAATACACATGCTACTCCTGATCATACTATGTCGTGCCATAAATAAATAATAAATGTACACGAGACAGTGCAGCTGTGCTCTAATACACATGGTATTCCTGATCATACTAAGTCGTGCCATAAATAAATAATAAATGTACTTGAGACCGTGCAGAGGTGCTCTAATGCACATGCTATTCCTGATCATACTGTTTCATGCCATAAATAAATAATAAATGTACTTGAGACCATGCAGCCGAGCTCTAATACACATGCTACTCCTGATCATACTATGTCGTGCCATAAATAAATAATAAATGTACTTGAGACAGTGCAGCTGTGCTCTAATCCACACGGTGTTCCTGATCATACTAAGTCGTGCCATAAATAAATAATAAATGTACTTGGCACTGTGCAGCTATGCTCTAATACACGTGCTATTCCTGATCATACAAGTTGTGCGATAAATAAATAATAAATGTACTTGAGACCGTGCAGCTGTGCTCTAATACACATGCTATTCCTGATCATACAAGTCGTGACATAAATAAATAATAAATATACTTGAGACCGTGCAGCTGTGCTCCAGTGCACATCCTATTCCTGATCATACTATGTCGTGCCATAAATAAATAATAAATGTACTTGAGACCATGCAGCTGTGCTCTAATACACATGCTATTCCTGATCATACTACGTCGTGCCATAAATAAATAATAAATGTACTTGAGACCGTGCAGCTGTGCTCTAATACACATGCTACTCCTGATCATACAAGTCATGCCATAAATAAATAATAACTGTACTTGAGACAGTGCAGCTATACTCTAATACACATGCTATTCCTGATCATACAAATCATGCCATAAATAAATAATAAATGTACTTGAGACCGTGCAGCTGTGCTCTAATACACATGCTACTC
Organism: Protopterus annectens; assembly: GCF_019279795.1. Classification (NCBI taxonomy): domain Eukaryota; kingdom Metazoa; phylum Chordata; order Ceratodontiformes; family Protopteridae; genus Protopterus; species Protopterus annectens. The sequence continues at coordinate 49,877,252 of NC_056725.1, forward strand.
CTGATCATACTATGTCATGCCATAAATAAATAATAATGCTCTAATACACGTGCTATTCCTGACCATACAAGTCGTCCCATAAGTAAATAATAAATGTACTTGAGACCGTGCAGCTGTGCTCTTATACACGTGCTACTACTGTTCATACTATGTCGTGCATAAATAAATAATAAATGTACTTGACATCGTGCAGCTGTGCTCTAATACACATGCCATTCCTGATCATACTATGTTGTGCCATAACTAAATAATAAATAAATAAATGTACTTGAGACAGTGCAGCTGTGCTCTAATATACATGCTATTCCTGATCCTACTATGTCGTGCCATAAATAAATAATAAATGTACTTATGACTGTGCAGCTATGCTCTAATACGTGTGCTATTCCTGATCATACAAGTCGTGCCATAAATAAATAATAAATGTACTTGAGACCGTGTAGCTGTGCTCTAATACACATGATATTCCTGATCATAGAAGTCGTGCCATAAATAAATAAATAATAAATGTACTTGAGACCATGCAGCTGTGCTCTAATACACATACTATTCCTGATCATAGAAGTCGTGCCATAAATAAATAAATAATAAATGTACTTGAGACCATGCAGCTGTGCTCTAATACACATGCTATTCCTGATCATAGAAGTCGTGCCATAAAGAAATAAATAATAAATGTACTTGAGACCATGCAGCTGTGCTCTAACACACATGCTACTCCTGATCATACTATGTTGCGCCATAAATAAATAATAAATGTACTTGAGACAGTGCAGCTATGCTCTAATACACGTGCTATTCCTGAGCATACTATGTCGTACCATGAATAAATAATAAGTGTACTTGAGACCATGCAGCTATGCTCTAATACACATGCTATTCCTGATCATATTATGTCGTGCCATGAACAAATAATAAATGTACTTGAGACAGTGAAGCTGTACTCTAATACACATGATATTCTGGAAGATACTATGTTGTGCCATAAATAAATAATAAATGTACTTGAGACCGCGCAGCTGTGCTCTAATACAAATGCTACTCCTGATCATACAAGTCGTGCCGTAAATAAATAATAAATGTAGTTGAGACCATGCCGCTATGCTCGAATACACATGCTACACCTGATCATACTATGTCGTGCCATAAATAAATAATAAATGTACTTGAGACCATGCAGCTGTGCTCTAATACACATGCTATTCCTGATCATAGAAGTCGTGCCATAAATAAATAAATAATAAATGTACTTGAGACCATGCAGCTGTGCTCTAATACACATGCTATTCCTGATCATAGAAGTCGTGCCATAAAGAAATAAATAATAAATGTACTTGAGACCATGCAGCTGTGCTCTAATACACATGCTATTCCTGATCATACAAGTCGTGCCATAAATAAATAATAAATGTACTTGAGACCATGCAGCTGTGCTCTAATACACATGTTATTCCTGATCATACTGTGTCGAGACATAAATACATAATAACTGTACTTGAGACTGTGCAGCTGTGCTCTAATACATATGCTATTACTGATCATACAAGTCATGCCATAAATAAATAATAAATGTACTTGAGACCATGCAGCTGTGCTCTAATACACATGCTACTCCTGATCATACTATGTTGCACCATAAATAAATAATAAATGTACTTGAGACAGTGCAGCTATGCTCTAATACACGTGCTATTCCTGAACATACTATGTCGTACCATGAATAAATAATAAGTGTACTTGAGACCATGCAGCTATGCTCTAATACACATGCTATTCCTGATCATATTATGTCGTGCCATAAATAAATAATAAATGTACTTGAGACAGTGAAGCTGTGCTCTAATACACATGATATTCTGGAAGATACTATGTTGTGCCATAAATAAATAATAAATGTAGTTGAGACCGTGCAGCTGTGCTCTAATACACATGCTACTCCTGATCATACAAGTCGTGCCATAAATAAATAATAAATGTAGTTGAGACCATGCCGCTGTGCACGAATACACATGCTACACCTGATCATACTATGCCGTGCCATAAATAAATAATAAATGTACTTGAGACCATGCAGCTGTGCTCTAATGCACATGCTATTCCTGATCATACTGTGTCATGCCATAAATAAATAAATGTACTTGAGACCATGCAGCCGTGCTCTAATACACATGCTACTCCTGATCATACTATATCGTGCCATAAATAAATAATAAATGTACTCGAGACAGTGCAGCTGTGCTGTAATACACATGGTATTCCTGATCATACTAAGTCGTGCCATAAATAAATAATAAATGCACTTGAGACCGTGCAGAGGTGCTCTAATGCACATGCTATTCCTGATCATACTGTGTCATGCCATAAATAAATAATAAATGTACTTGGGACCGTGCAGCCGTGCTCTAACACACATGCTACTTCTGATCATACTATGTCGTGCCATAAATAAATAATAAATGTACTTGAGACAGTGCAGCTGTGCTCTAATACACACGGTGTTCCTGATCATACTAAGTCGTGCCATAAATAAATAATAAATGTACTTGGCACTGGGCAGCTATGCTCTAATACACATGCTATTCCTGATCATACAAGTTGTGCGATAAATAAATAATAAATGTACTTGAGACCGTGCAGCTGTGCTCTAATACACATGCTATTCCTGATCATACAAGTCGTGCCATAAATAAATAATTAATATACTTGAGACCGTGCAGCTGTGCTCCAGTACACATGCTATTCCTGATCATACTATGTCATGCCATAAATAAATAATAAATGTACTTGAGACAGTGCAGCTGTGCTCTAATACACATGCTATTCCTGATCATACAAGTCGTGCCATAACTAAATAATAAATGTACTTGAGACCGTGTAGCTGTGCTCTAATACACATGCTATTCCTGATCATACAAGTCGTGCCATAAATAAATAATAAATGTACTTGAGACCATGCAGCTGTGCTCTAATACACATGCTATTCCTGATCATACTACGTCGTGCCATAAATAAATAATAAATGTACTTGAGACCGTGCAGCTGTGCTCTAATACACATGCTACTCCTGATCATACAAGTCATGCCATAAATAAATAATAACTGTACTTGAGACAGTGCAGCTATACTCTAATACACATGCTATTCCTGATCATACAAATCATGCCATAAATAAATAATAAATGTACTTGAGACCGTGCAGCTGTGCTCTAATACACATGCTACTCCTGATCATACTATGTCATGCCATAAATAAATAATAATGCTCTAATACACGTGCTATTCCTGACCATACAAGTCGTCCCGTAAGTAAATAATAAATGTACTTGAGACCGTGAAGCTGTGCTCTTATACACGTGCTACTACTGTTCATACTATGTCGTGCCATAAATAAATAATAAATGTACTCGACACCGTGCAGCTGTGCTCTAATACACATGCCATTCCTGATCATACTATGTTGTGCTATAACTAAATAATAAATAAATAAATGTACTTGAGACAGTGCAGCTGTGCTCTAATATACATGCTATTCCTGATCCTACTATGTCGTGCCATAAATAAATAATAAATGTACTTATGACTGTGCAGCTATGCTCTAATACATGTGCTATTCCTGATCATACAAGTCGTGCCATAAATAAACAGTAAATGTACTTGAGACCGTGCAGCTGTGCTCTAATACACATGCTATTCCTGATCATACAAGTCGTGTCATAAATAAATAATAAATGTACTTGAGACATGTAGCTGTGCTCTAATACACATGATATTCCTGATCATAGAAGTCGTGCCATAAATAAATAAATAAATAATAAATGTACTTGAGACCATGCAGCTGTGCTCTAATACACATGCTATTCCTGATCATAGAAGTCGTGCCATAAAGAAATAAATAATAAATGTACTTGAGACCATGCAGCTGTGCTCTAATACACATGCTACTCCTGATCATACTATGTTGCGCCATAAATAAATAATAAATGTACTTGAGACAGTGCAGCTATGCTCTAATACACGTGCTATTCCTGAGCATACTATGTCGTACCATGAATAAATAATAAGTGTACGTGAGACCATGCAGCTATGCTCTAATACACATGCTATTCCTGATCATATTATGTGGTGCCATAAATAAATAATAAATGTACTTGAGACAGTGAAGCTGTACTCTAATACACATGATATTCTGGAAGATACTATGTTGTGCCATAAATAAATAATAAATGTACTTGAGACCGCGCAGCTGTGCTCTAATACACATGCTACTCCTGATCATACAAGTCGTGCCGTAAATAAATAATAAGTGTAGTTGAGACCATGCCGCTGTGCTCGAATACACATGCTACACCTGATCATACTATGTCGTGCCATAAATAAATAATAAATGTACTTGAGACCATGCAGCTGTGCTCTAATACACATGCTATTCCTGATCATAGAAGTCGTGCCATAAATAAATAAATAATAAATGTACTTGAGACCATGCAGCTGTGCTCTAATACACATGCTATTCCTGATCATAGAAGTTGTGCCATAAAGAAATAAATAATAAATGTACTTGAGACCATGCAGCTGTGCTCTAATACACATGCTATTCCTGATCATACAAGTCGTGCAATAAATAAATAATAAATGTACTTGAGACCATGCAGCTGTGCTCTAATACACATGCTATTCCTGATCATACAAGTCGTGCCATAAATAAATAATAAATGTACTTGAGACCATGCAGCTGTGCTCTAATACACATGTTATTCCTGATCATACTGTGTCGAGACATAAATACATAATAACTGTACTTGAGACTGTGCAGCTGTGCTCTAATACATGTGCTATTACTGATCATACAAGTCATGCCATAAATAAATAATAAATGTACTTGAGACCATGCAGCTGTGCTCTAATACACATGCTACTCCTGATCATACTATGTTGCACCATAAATAAATAATAAATGTACTTGAGACAGTGCAGCTATGCTCTAATACACGTGCTATTCCTGAACATACTATGTCGTACCATGAATAAATAATAAGTGTACTTGAGACCATGCAGCTATGCTCTAATACACATGCTATTCCTGATCATATTATGTCGTGCCATAAATAAATAATAAATATACTTGAGACAGTGAAGCTGTGCTCTAATACACATGATATTCTGGAAGATACTATGTTGTGCCATAATTAAATAATAAATGTACTTGAGACCGTGCAGCTGTGCTCTAATACACATGCTACTCCTGATCATACAAGTCATGCCATAAATAAATAATAAATGTAGTTGAGACCATGCCGCTGTGCTCGAATACACATGCTACACCTGATCATACTATGCCGTGCCATAAATAAATAATAAATGTACTTGAGACCGTGCAGCTGTGCTCTAATGCACATGCTATTCCTGATCATACTGTGTCATGCCATAAATAAATAATAAATGTACTTGAGACCGTGCAGCTGTGCTCTAATACACATGCTATTCCTGATCATACTATGTCGTGCCATAAATAAATAATAAATGTACTTGAGACAGTGCAGCTGTGCTCTAATACACATGCTATTCCTGATCATACAAGTCGTGCCATAAATAAATAATAAATGTACTTGAGACCATGCAGCTGTGCTCTAATACACATGCTATTCCTGATCATACTGTGTCATGCCATAAATAAATAATAAATGTACTTGAGACTGTGCAGCTGTGCTCTAATACACATGCTATTCCTGATCATACAAGTCATGCCATAAATAAATAATAAATGTACTTGAGACCATGCAGCTGTGCTCTAATACACATGCTACTCCTGATCATACTATGTCGTGCCATAAATAAATAATAAATGTACTTGAGACAGTGCAGCTGTGCTCTAATACACATGCTATTCCTGATCATACAAGTTGTGCCATAAATAAATAATAAATGTACTTGAGACCGTGCAGCTGTGCTCTAATACACATGCTATTCCTGATCATACAAGTCGTGCCATAAATAAATAATAAATGTACTTGAGACCGTGCAGCTGTGCTCTAATACACATGCTATTCCTGATCATACTATGTCGTGCCATAAATAAATAATAAATGTACTTGAGACAGTGCAGCTGTGCTCTAATACACGTGCTATTCCTGATCATACAAGTCGTGCCATAACTAAATAATAAATGTACTTGAGACCGTGTAGCTGTGCTCTAATACACATGCTATTCCTGATCATACAAGTCATGCCATGAATAAATAATAAATGTACTTGAGACCGTGCAGCTGTGCTCTAATACACATGCTATTCCTGATCATACAAGTCGTGCCATAAATGAATAATAAATGTACTTGAGACAGTGCAGCTGTGCTCTAATACACATGCTATTCCTGATCATACAAGTCGTGCCATAACTAAATAGTAAATGTAATTGAGACCATGTAGCTGTGCTCTAATACACATGCTATTCCTGATCATACAAGTCGTGCCATAAATAAATAATAAATGTACTTGAGACCATGCAGCTGTGCTCTAATACACATGCTATTCCTGATCATACTACATCATGCCATAAATAAATAATAAATGTACTTGAGACCGTGCAGCTGTGCTCTAATACACATGCTATTCCTAATCATACAAGTCGTGCCATAACTAAATAATAAATGTACTTGAGACAGTGCAGCTGTGCTCTAATACACATGCTATTCCTGATCATACAAGTCGTGCCATAACTAAATAATAAATGTACTTGAGACCGTGTAGCTGTACTCTAATACACATGCTATTCCTGATCATACAAGTCGTGCCATAAATAAATAATAAATGTACTTGAGACCATGCAGCTGTGCTCTAATACACATGGTATTCCTGATCATACTACGTCGTGCCATAAATAAATAATAAATGTACTTGAGACCATGCAGCTGTGCTCTAATACACATGCCCGCCCCTCTTGTAAATTTGTGTTTGGATACTCCTTCTGGGCCCATCTCATTTGCTCACTCAACTGAGTGCAGTGAGATCATATTCTGATTTCAGGCACTCCTACTGTGTACAAAGAGAGCATCTGCGAAACAGAAAAAAAAAATTAAGCTTGTTTCCTGCCTTTCCTGTTAAGTGGTATAGACTATTTGTAGGCTTCTGAGCCCCCAAGCCCTTCTGTGTTGGAGGGAAGCCTTCTAGCTTATTTTTTTTTCTTATAACTAGCCAGTTTTCCAGTTTCAGCACTCAAATCTGTTTCTTTGATCTCAACACTTGTTCAGAAAAAAAAAAAAATTCATCTGCTTTTACTGTACTTGTGTTTCTACCTACTTTTTTTTACTTTTGCATCATCTTAAAAGTACTCAATTGTATTTATTACTGCTTGGTGTAACTCATTCTAAGCCTTTTGGTTTAAACACTTGGGCTTTGGACAAGTTGTTTTGCACTGAGAGGGTTTGTGGTCTGCACTGTAGTGGCAGAACAGGTAGCTTACATCCTTCTAGGTTGGGAACTGCTGATTGAGGGCTCAGTGTCTGTTATTCTAAAAGTGTATTAATTCTGGTTTAAGCACTTGGGCTTTCAGGCCAGTTATTTTACATTAAGAGGGTTCGTGGTCTGCACTCTTGTGGGAGGAGAGGCTGGACTCTGCCCTTCTGAGCTGGGAATTTCTGGTTGAAGGCTTATAGTGCATGCATATCTGAACTGCTTCTTACTGAAGTTGGTGCCTTGTTTGCTGTGGCATAGACTGGATTCGGGCCTGCTGGATCTAGCTTTGTTTGTGTAACTTGAGCACTAATCCAGGCATTCTCTAAAGTATTCAATTGTATTTGTATTGTATTTGCTTGGTAGTAACTTGATTAAAGTGTAGCTATCATTCTAAGTCTTTTGGATTAAGCACTTGGGCTTCAGACCAGTTGTTTTACATTAGGAAGGTTTGTGGCATGCACTGTGGTGGCAGGACAGGTAGCTTTCATCCTTCTAAGTTGGGAACTGCTGATTGAGAGCCCAGTGTCTGTTATTCTTAAAGTGTATTAGTTCTGGTTTAAGCACTTGGGCTTCAGGCCAGTTATTTTACATTAAGAAGGTTTGTGGTCTGCACTCTTGTGGGAGAAGAGGCTGGACTCTGCCCTTCTGAGCTAGGAATTTCTGGTTAAAGGTTTATAGTGCCTGAATTTTTAACTGTATCTTACTGAAATTGGTACACCTTGTTTGCTGTAGCATAGACTAGATCCAGGTCTGCTGAATCTAGCTTTGTTTATATGCTTGTTGTTTGTTTGCTTGTTATTTCTCTGGAACACTAATTCCACCTAATACGTGGCTTCTCAGCTTCTGTGGATCACTAGTGATATCTGCATTGCTTACTGTACTTATTTCCTTGTTTCACTTGAAAGAAAGTTACTGTTTGTCATTTTTGCATTTAAGTTACCTGTAACACATTGCACTTAAGTTACCTGGCACTTGCTCACTAAAGCAATTATATAAGTCAGCACTAAAAATTAAAAGCACTACACCCTCACTCCCCACTGGCCCTGGTTTTCAATTATTAAGGAATTCCCAATATTATTCTAGCATGTCCAAAGGTCAGTTGTCAATCTCCTCTCTGGTCCAGCTGGTGAATCTGGGAATCTTGAGGCAATGTTACAACTGCCTCATGTACACAGACGACCCTCTCCTCCTCCCAACAAATTCCAACACGTGAGAGATGCAACCATATAGCCAAACTGGAGGCTAAGCTCTCTCAACTCAGTACTGGCATAACCAGTCAGGAGGAGAAGGAAACCACGCTCACTACAATTCCAGTCTCACATAGACCTACCACGACAGCAAACCAAACACATAATCACACAAAAACATACTCGGAGGCTCTAAATAAAGGTCTGCTGAAGCAGCAGAGACCTCCAAAGCAGACACCCAAGCAACCGTTACCCCAAAACAAAACATGTGCAACACATATCTCACAAAGCCAGTGTGCCGAACAGTCACAGCCCTTAAGACTAAACAACACACCTGATACACTTGTAATAGGTGACGCTATCGTCAGGCACACTGATGTCCCGCTCACCAGGCTGAACAAGGAGAGGGTCATGGTAAGCAGCCTGTCGGGCGCTAGGATCCGCCACATAACACAAGCACTCAAGTCACTCCAAGGCAAGTACAAATATGACTCAGTCATTGTCCATGCTGGTGTGAATGACCTGAGACGTACCTCCCTGGACTACATGAAAAGAAACATAAAGGAGCTCTCTGAGCATGTAGCCCAGGCCGGTATGACCCTGACCTTGAGTAGCATCTTACCCTCACCAAGAATGATGCCACAATATGAAGACAAGATGATCAATTTCAACAATTGGCTTAAATACTGGTGTCATTCAAAGGGGATCCAGTGCCTGTCAGCTTGGGATGATATGCTCGACAAGCCACGATGCTTCGCTAGGGACGGCTTGCACCGGTCACTCCTGGGCTTTTGGATATTGGCAAAGGCTCTTGCTACCCACATAGTGCCTTTTTTAGGCAAGGCTCAAAAGACAAACCCACCTCCATAGGTATCACAAGGGATAAGAAACTAAGAGTAATGCTACTCAACGCCAGAAGTCTAAACCTCAAGTTGCACGCACTCGAAACTCTCCTTAGCATGGAGAACATCGATATCTGTGCAGTAACAGAAACCTGGTTCAGGGCTCCCGAGAGCACCCCAGCACTACCAGGTTATACCTCATACCATGCTTTTCGGCCCCAAAACTTGCACCGAACCACAAAAGGAGGGGGAGTATCGATATTCATCAAAGATACCCACACCTCCAGGTTGGTGGCAAAGCACGAAGCATCAGAGACTATCCATGTGCAACTAACAGTGGGTAAAACTGCCTTCCAGTTTATAGCCTGCTACAGACCACCCTCCCAAACCCAGGAACCCCACTCGGCCTTCCTGAGAACACTGGAAAATATGAAGGTCTCTCCAAACACCATTATATTGGGTGACTTCAACTACCCAAACATAGACTGGGAGCATTACTCTAGCTCCAACACCCTAGCCCAAAGGTTCCTAGAATTTATTAACTCATATGCTATGGAACAACTTGTTACCACTCCCACAAGAGGGGAAAACATACTGGACCTGATCATCACCAACATGGGGACTCTATGCTCCAGACCAGACATGTATCCCTCACTGGTAAGATCAGACCATAAACTAATCTCACTGGATATTCACATCCCGACCACACCCCCTGCCCAGAAAACCACAGTGAAAAACTTCTGTAAAGCAAATTTAACACTCCTCAAAACTGAGGTGGAATCCTCCAAAGCCCCGGGGCCTGTGGAAAATACAGCCCAGACCGCAGAATCCTTTATAAATGCATTCTATGAACACCTTCAGGAATGCATGGATCATGCGATCCCAAATAAAACCAAGACCCAATCCTCCAAAGGCAGACGTCCTGTCTGGTGGACCTCAGCCATAAACAAACTATACAATAGAAGGAGGAAGCTACTAAATGATAGAGCAAAATCCCAAAAAGGGAAAGCATCACTGATCAGTATTAGCAAAAAACTACGGGCACACATAAAATTGTCTAAGGCCAGCTTCCAGAGAAAAATTGCACAGGACACTAAGGATAATCACAAGGCTTTCTTTAGTTATGTTAGGAACCTGGGTGGCAATTCCCAGATATGCTCAGAATTAGTCCAAAATGACAAAAAATACACCAAACTCACAGACATTGCCAACATCCTAGCTGACAGGTTCAGCGCAAACACCCCACCAAAAGGGCAAATATCTATCCCAGCAGAGTACTGCCCCCCTGACATCTCAGATGCTCAGATAAGAGCCACCCTTTCCAAAGCAAAAAATACAGCATCAATGGGACCAGATGGTGTCCCAGGCTGCGTCCTACATGAACTCCAAGAAGAGCTAAACCCAAACATAAAACTACTGTTCAATCTCAGCCTTACTACAGGATATGTGCCCAAAGAGTGGTGTACAGCAACAGTGGTCCCTCTCCATAAAGGTGGTGCCTCAACGGATCCTGGAAACTATTGCCCCATAAGCCTGACTAGCTTGGTCTGCAAAGCTATGGAAAGGATCATCATGGACCTCATAAATAAAGATATTTGGGACCTACAAACACTGGATCCTACCCAGTTCGGCTTTGTTAAGGGCAGATCCTGCCTCTTAAACCTGGTTGATTTCTTTGAAACAGTCACCAAGGCCATTGACGAGGGGAAGGTGGTCCACACAGCCTACCTGGACCTTGCAAAAACCTTCAATACAATACCACACTCGGGCATTATAGATAAGCTCACCAGCTTAAATATAAACCCCTATGTCACTAGATGGATTGCAAACCGGCTCAAGGACAGAACCCACATGGTTAGAATTGCTGGAGCCATGTCAGACTCCAAACCAGTTACAAGTGGTGTCCCACAAGGCTCAGTCCTGGGACCTCTCTTGTTCAGTATATATTTCTCCGAGGTACAGCCAACACGGAAGGACTGTGGCTGACCAAGTTCGCAGATGACTGCAAACTGGGCACCATAATCGACTCTCCAGCCGACACAAGCATCCTCCAAAAGGGCCTCATAGAAACAGACAACTGGTGCCAGAGCCATGGCCTCAAGCTAAATGCCAAAAAGTGTATAGTCATCCCCTTTGGCAAAAACAAAGTGCCCACAAATTACCACATAGGTGGTAATCCATTAAGTACAGCAGAAGTAATTAGGGACCCGGGGACCCAAGTTGATAGCAATCTCTCATTTGACAACCACGTGGCCAAAGTGGTTAGAAAAACATTTTATATAGCCCACCTAATCATGAAGGGATTCACATCTAGATCAGGGGAGGTCATCGTGCCTCTTTACTCATCCCTCATCAGGCCCATAATTGAGTACAATGCCCCTTTTGGGATGTACCTTACCAGACACCTGCAGCAACTGGAAAGACCCCAAAAGTACCTCACCAAGAGGATCAAAGGGCACAAACAGATGCCATATGCTGCCCGGTTAAAGAAACTCCAGCTCTACTCAGTGGCATACTGCCTGTTCAGAGGTGATCTGTGCCTGATGTATAAAGCCATGTCCAACCCGGAATTAATGGACTTGCTGCACCTCAGAAAATCCAAATCCCATCGAGCTACGCTACGAGACTTGAACCTCAGCACTGAAATAAATAGGACATGCTGGAGGGACAGATTCATAACCCAGAGGCTCCCTTCACTCTGAAATAAAATCCCAGTCCAGGTTAGGCAGAGTCCCTCATTGACTCAATTCAAGAGGAATCTTGATGAGTGGATGGGAGATCGTAGGTTTACCCTGGGTATCACTTCTGTGTCACTGTTAGACAGAGGCACAGTATACTAACCTTGAAAAAGGGCATAGCAAAATAAATTTATAATGGGTGGCGAAAGCCAAACACATTCTGGCTAGGCTTATAAATGCCCTAGGGCAGATAGCCTAGTATGAACCTATGAACCTATGCTACTCCTGATCATACAAGTCGTGCCATAAATAAATAATAACTGTACTTGAGACAGTGCAGCTATACTCTAATACACATGCTATTCCTGATCATACAAATCATGCCATAAATAAATAATAAATGTACTTGAGACCGTGCAGCTGTGCTCTAATACACATGGTACTCCTGATCAAACTATGTCATGCCATAAATAAATAATAATGCTCTAATACACGTGCTATTCCTGACCATACAAGTCATGCCATAAATGAATAATAAATGTACTTGAGACCATGCATCTGTGCTCTAATACACATGCCATTCCTGATCATACTATGTCGTGCCATAAGTAAATAATAAATGTACTTGAGACCGTGCAGCTGTGCTCTTATACACATGCTACTACTGTTCATACTATGTTGTGCCATAAATAAATAATAAATGTACTTGAGACCGTGCAGCTGTGCTCCAGTACACATGCTATTCCTGATCATATTATGTCGTGCCATAAATAAATAATAAATGTACTTGAGACAGTGCAGCTGTGCTCTAATACACATGCTATTCCTGATCATACAAGTCGTGCCATGAATAAATAATAAATGTACTTGAGACAGTGCAGCTGTGCTCTAATACACGTGCTATTCCTGATCATACAAGTCGTGCCATGAATAAATAATAAATGTATTTGAGACCGTGCAGCTGTGCTCTAATACACATGCTATTCCTGATCATACAAGTCGTGCCATAACTAAATAATAAATGTACTTGAGACAGTGCAGCTGTGCTCTAATACACATGCTATTCCTGATCATACAAGTCGTGCCATAACTAAATAATAAATGTACTTGAGACCGTGTAGCTGTGCTCTAATACACATGCTATTCCTGATCATACAAGTCGTGCTATAAATAAATAATAAATGTACTTGAGACCATGCAGCTGTGCTCTAATACACATGCTATTCCTGATCATACTACGTCGTGCCATAAATAAATAATAAATGTACTTGAGACCGTGCAGCTGTGCTCTAATACACATGCTACTCCTGATCATACAAGTCATGCCATAAATAAATAATAACTGTACTTGAGACAGTGCAGCTATACTCTAATACACATGCTATTCCTGATCATACAAATCATGCCATAAATAAATAATAAATGTACTTGAGACCGTGCAGCTGTGCTCTAATACACATGCTACTCCTGATCATACTATGTCATGCCATAAATAAATAATAATGCTCTAATACACGTGCTATTCCTGACCATACAAGTCGTCCCATAAGTAAATAATAAATGTACTTGAGACCGTGCAGCTGTGCTCTTATACACGTGCTACTACTGCTCATACTATGTCGTGCCATAAATAAATAATAAATGTACTTGACACCGTGCAGCTGTGCTCTAATACACATGCCATTCCTGATCATACTATGTTGTGCCATAACTAAACAATAAATAAATAAATGTACTTGAGACAGTGCAGCTGTGCTCTAATATACATGCTATTCCTGATCCTACTATGTCGTGCCATAAATAAATAATAAATGTACTTATGACTGTGCAGCTATGTTCTAATATGTGTGCTATTCCTGATCATACAAGTCGTGCCATAAATAAACAATAAATGTACTTGAGACCGTGCAGCTGTGCTCTAATACACATGCTATTCCTGATCATACAAGTCGTGCCATAAATAAATAATAAATGTACTTGAGACCGTGTAGCTGTGCTCTAATACACATGATATTCCTGATCATAGAAGTCGTGCCATAAATAAATAAATAATAAATGTACTTGAGACCATGCAGCTGTGCTCTAATACACATGCTATTCCTGATCATAGAAGTCGTGCCATAAATAAATAAATAATAAATGTACTTGAGACCATGCAGCTGTGCTCTAATACACATGCCATTCCTGATCATAGAAGTCGTGCCATAAAGAAATAAATAATAAATGTACTTGAGACCATGCAGCTGTGCTCTAATACACATGCTACTCCTGATCATACTATGTTGCGCCATAAATAAATAATAAATGTACTTGAGACAGTGCAGCTATGCTCTAATACACATGCTATTCCTGAGCATACTATGTCATACCATGAATAAATAATAAGTGTACTTGAGACCATGCAGCTATGCTCTAATACACATGCTATTCCTGATCATATTATGTCGTGCCATAAATAAATAATAAATGTACTTGAGACAGTGAAGCTGTACTCTAATACACATGATATTCTGGAAGATACTATGTTGTGCCATAAATAAATAATAAATGTACTTGAGACCGCGCAGCTGTGCTCTAATACACATGCTACTCCTGATCATAAAAGTCGTGCCGTAAATAAATAATAAATGTAGTTGAGACCATGCTGCTGTGCTCGAATACACATGCTACACCTGATCATACTATGTCGTGCCATAAATAAATAATAAATGTACTTGAGACCATGCAGCTGTGCTCTAATACACATGCTATTCCTGATCATAGAAGTCGTGCCATAAATAAATAAATAATAAATGTACTTGAGACCATGCAGCTGTGCTCTAATTCACATGCTATTCCTGATCATAGAAGTGCCATAAAGAAATAAATAATAAATGTACTTGAGACCATGCAGCTGTGCTCTAATACACATGCTATTCCTGATCATACAAGTCGTGCCATAAATAAATAATAAATGTACTTGAGACCATGCAGCTGTGCTCTAATACACATGTTATTCCTGATCATACTGTGTCGAGACATAAATACATAATAACTGTACTTGAGACTGTGCAGCTGTGCTCTAATACATGTGCTATTACTGATCATACAAGTCATGCCATAAATAAATAATAAATGTACTTGAGACCATGCAGCTGTGCTCTAATACACATGCTACTCCTGATCATACTATGTTGCACCATAAATAAATAATAAATGTACTTGAGACAGTGCAGCTATGCTCTAATACACGTGCTATTCCTGAACATACTATGTCGTACCATGAATAAATAATAAGTGTACTTGAGACCATGCAGCTATGCTCTAATACACATGCTATTCCTGATCATATTATGTCGTGCCATAAATAAATAATAAATGTACTTGAGACAGTGAAGCTGTGCTCTAATACACATGATATTCTGGAAGATACTATGTTGTGCCATAAATAAATAATAAATGTACTTGAGACCGTGCAGCTGTGCTCTAATACATATGCTACTCCTGATCATACAAGTCGTGCCATAAATAAATAATAAATGTAGTTGAGACCATGCCGCTGTGCTCGAATACACATGCTACACCTGATCATACTATGCCGTGCCATAAATAAATAATAAATGTACTTGAGACCGTGCAGCTGTGCTCTAATGCACATGCTATTCCTGATCATACTGTGTCATGCCATAAATAAATAAATGTACTTGAGACCGTGCAGCCGTGCTCTAATACACATGCTACTCCTGATCATACTATGTCGTGCCATAAATAAATAATAAATGTACACGAGACAGTGCAGCTGTGCTCTAATACACATGGTATTCCTGATCATACTAAGTCGTGCCATAAATAAATAATAAATGTACTTGAAACCGTGCAGAGGTGCTCTAATGCACATGCTATTCCTGATCATACTGTTTCATGCCATAAATAAATAATAAATGTACTTGAGACCATGCAGCCGAGCTCTAATACACATGCTACTCCTGATCATACTATGTCGTGCCATAAATAAATAATAAATGTACTTGAGACAGTGCAGCTGTGCTCTAATACACACAGTGTTCCTGATCATACTAAGTCGTGCCATAAATAAATAATAAATGTACTTGGCACTGTGCAGCTATGCTCTAATACACGTGCTATTCCTGATCATACAAGTTGTGCGATAAATAAATAATAAATGTACTTGAGACCGTGCAGCTGTGCTCTAATACACATGCTATTCCTGATCATACGAGTCGTGACATAAATAAATAATAAATATACTTGAGACCGTGCAGCTGTGCTCCAGTACACATCCTATTCCTGATCATACTATGTCGTGCCATAAATAAATAATAAATGTACTTGAGACAGTGCAGCTGTGCTCTAATACACATGCTATTCCTGATCATACAAGTCATGCCATAACTAAATAATAAATGTACTTGAGACCGTGTAGCTGTGCTCTAATACACATGCTATTCCTGATCATACAAGTCGTGCCATAAATAAATAATAAATGTACTTGAGACCATGCAGCTGTGCTCTAATACACATGCTATTCCTGATCATACTACATCGTGCCATAAATAAATAATAAATGTACTTGAGACCGTGCAGCTGTGCTCTAATACACATGCTACTCCTGATCATACAAGTCATGCCATAAATAAATAATAACTGTACTTGAGACAGTGCAGCTATACTCTAATACACATGCTATTCCTGATCATACAAATCATGCCATAAATAAATAATAAATGTACTTGAGACCGTGCAGCTGTGCTCTAATACACATGATACTCCTGATCATATTATGTCATGCCATAAATAAATAATAATGCTCTAATACACGTGCTATTCCTGACCATACAAGTCGTCCCATAAGTAAATAATAAATGTACTTGAGACCGTGCAGCTGTGCTCTTATACACGTGCTACTACTGTTCATACTATGTCGTGCCATAAATAAATAATAAATGTACTTGACATCGTGCAGCTGTGCTCTAATACACATGCCATTCCTGATCATACTATGTTGTGCCATAACTAAATAATAAATAAATAAATGTACTTGAGACAGTGCAGCTGTGCTCTAATATACATGCTATTCCTGATCCTACTATGTCGTGCCATAAATAAATAATAAATGTACTTATGACTGTGCAGCTATGCTCTAATACGTGTGCTATTCCTGATCATACAAGTCGTGCCATAAATAAACAGTAAATGTACTTGAGACCGTGCAGCTCTGCTCTAATACACATGCTATTCCTGATCATACAAGTCGTGCCATAAATAAATAATAAATGTACTTGAGACCGTGTAGCTGTGCTCTAATACACATGATATTCCTGATCATAGAAGTCGTGCCATAAATAAATAAATAATAAATGTACTTGAGACCATGCAGCTGTGCTCTAATACACATGCTATTCCTGATCATAGAAGTCGTGCCATAAATAAATAAATAATAAATGTACTTGAGACCATGCAGCTGTGCTCTAACACACATGCTACTCCTGATCATACTATGTTGTGCCATAAATAAATAATAAATGTACTTGAGACCATGCAGCTGTGCTCTAACACACATGCTACTCCTGATCATACTATGTTGCGCCATAAATAAATAATAAATGTACTTGAGACAGTGCAGCTATGCTCTAATACACGTGCTATTCCTGAGCATACTATGTCGTACCATGAATAAATAATAAGTGTACTTGAGACCATGCAGCTATGCTCTAATACACATGCTATTCCTGATCATATTATGTCGTGCCATAAATAAATAATAAATGTACTTGAGACAGTGAAGCTGTACTCTAATACACATGATATTCTGGAAGATACTATGTTGTGCCATAAATAAATAATAAATGTACTTGAGACCGCGCAGCTGTGCTCTAATACACATGCTACTCCTGATCATACAAGTCGTGCCGTAAATAAATAATAAATGTAGTTGAGACCATGCCGCTATGCTCGAATACACATGCTACACCTGATCATACTATGTCGTGCCATAAATAAATAATAAATGTACTTGAGACCATGCAGCTGTGCTCTAATACACATGCTATTCCTGATCATAGAAGTCGTGCCATAAATAAATAAATAATAAATGTACTTGAGACCATGCAGCTGTGCTCTAATACACATGCTATTCCTGATCATAGAAGTCGTGCCATAAAGAAATAAATAATAAATGTACTTGAGACCATGCAGCTGTGCTCTAATACACATGCTATTCCTGATCATACAAGTCGTGCCATAAATAAATAATAAATGTACTTGAGACCATGCAGCTGTGCTCTAATACACATGTTATTCCTGATCATACTGTGTCGAGACATAAATACATAATAACTGTACTTGAGACTGTGCAGCTGTGCTCTAATACATGTGCTATTACTGATCATACAAGTCATGCCATAAATAAATAATAAATGTACTTGAGACCATGCAGCTGTGCTCTAATACACATGCTACTCCTGATCATACTATGTTGCACCATAAATAAATAATAAATGTACTTGAGACAGTGCAGCTATGCTCTAATACACGTGCTATTCCTGAACATACTATGTCGTACCATGAATAAATAATAAGTGTACTTGAGACCATGCAGCTATGCTCTAATACACATGCTATTCCTGATCATATTATGTCGTGCCATAAATAAATAATAAATGTACTTGAGACAGTGAAGCTGTGCTCTAATACACATGATATTCTGGAAGATACTATGTTGTGCCATAAATAAATAATAAATGTACTTGAGACCGTGCTGCTGTGCTCTAATACACATGCTACTCCTGATCATACAAGTCGTGCCATAAATAAATAATAAATGTAGTTGAGACCATGCCGCTGTGCATGAATACACATGCTACACCTGATCATACTATGCCGTGCCATAAATAAATAATAAATGTACTTGAGACCATGCAGCTGTGCTCTAATGCACATGCTATTCCTGATCATACTGTGTCATGCCATAAATAAATAAATGTACTTGAGACCATGCAGCCGTGCTCTAATACACATGCTACTCCTGATCATACTATATCGTGCCATAAATAAATAATAAATGTACTCGAGACAGTGCAGCTGTGCTGTAATACTCATGGTATTCCTGATCATACTAAGTCGTGCCATAAATAAATAATAAATGCACTTGAGACCGTGCAGAGGTGCTCTAATGCACATGCTATTCCTGATCATACTGTGTCATGCCATAAATAAATAATAAATGTACTTGGGACCGTGCAGCCGTGCTCTAACACACATGCTACTTCTGATCATACTATGTCTTGCCATAAATAAATAATAAATGTACTTGAGACAGTGCAGCTGTGCTCTAATGCACACGGTATTCCTGATCATACTAAGTCGTGCCATAAATAAATAATAAATGTACTTGGCACTGTGCAGCTATGCTCTAATACACATGCTATTCCTGATCATACAAGTTGTGCGATAAATAAATAATAAATGTACTTGAGACCGTGTAGCTGTGCTCTAATACACATGCTATTCCTGATCATACAAGTCGTGCCATAAATAAATAATTAATATACTTGAGACCGTGCAGCTGTGCTCCAGTACACATGCTATTCCTGATCATACTATGTCATGCCATAAATAAATAATAAATGTACTTGAGACAGTGCAGCTGTGCTCTAATACACATGCTATTCCTGATCATACAAGTCGTGCCATAACTAAATAATAAATGTACTTGAGACCGTGTAGCTGTGCTCTAATACACATGCTATTCCTGATCATACAAGTCGTGCCATAAATAAATAATAAATGTACTTGAGACCATGCAGCTGTGCTCTAATACACATGCTATTCCTGATCATACTACGTCGTGCCATAAATAAATAATAAATGTACTTGAGACCGTGCAGCTGTGCTCTAATACACATGCTACTCCTGATCATACAAGTCATGCCATAAATAAATAATAACTGTACTTGAGACAGTGCAGCTATACTCTAATACACATGCTACTCCTGATCATACTATGTCATGCCATAAATAAATAATAATGCTCTAATACACGTGCTATTCCTGACCATACAAGTCGTCCCATAAGTAAATAATAAATGTACTTGAGACCGTGAAGCTGTGCTCTTATACACGTGCTACTACTGTTCATACTATGTCGTGCCATAAATAAATAATAAATGTACTCGACACCGTGCAGCTGTGCTCTAATACACATGCCATTCCTGATCATACTATGTTGTGCTATAACTAAATAATAAATAAATAAATGTACTTGAGACAGTGCAGCTGTGCTCTAATATACATGCTATTCCTGATCCTACTATGTCGTGCCATAAATAAATAATAAATGTACTTATGACTGTGCAGCTATGCTCTAATACATGTGCTATTCCTGATCATACAAGTCGTGCCATAAATAAACAGTAAATGTACTTGAGACCGTGCAGCTGTGCTCTAATACACATGCTATTCCTGATCATACAAGTCGTGTCATAAATAAATAATAAATGTACTTGAGACATGTAGCTGTGCTCTAATACACATGATATTCCTGATCATAGAAGTCGTGCCATAAATAAATAAATAATAAATGTACTTGAGACCATGCAGCTGTGCTCTAATACACATGCTATTCCTGATCATAGAAGTCGTGCCATAAATAAATAAATAATAAATGTACTTGAGACCATGCAGCTGTGCTCTAATACACATGCTATTCCTGATCATAGAAGTCGTGCCATAAAGAAATAAATAATAAATGTACTTGAGACCATGCAGCTGTGCTCTAATACACATGCTACTCCTGATCATACTATGTTGCGCCACAAATAAATAATAAATGTACTTGAGACAGTGCAGCTATGCTCTAATACACATGCTTTTCCTGAGCATACTATGTCGTACCATGAATAAATAATAAGTGTACTTGAGACCATGCCGCTATGCTCTAATACACATGCTATTCCTGATCATATTATGTCGTGCCATAAATAAATAATAAATGTACTTGAGACAGTGAAGCTGTACTCTAATACACATGATATTCTGGAAGATATTATGTTGTGCCATAAATAAATAATAAATGTACTTGAGACCGCGCAGCTGTGCTCTAATACACATGCTACTCCTGATCATACAAGTCGTGCCGTAAATAAATAATAAGTGTAGTTGAGACCATGCCGCTGTGCTCGAATACACATGCTACTCCTGATCATACTATGTCGTGCCATAAATAAATAATAAATGTACTTGAGACCATGCAGCTGTGCTCTAATACACATGCTATTCCTGATCATAGAAGTCATGCCATAAATAAATAAATAATAAATGTACTTGAGACCATGCAGCTGTGCTCTAATACACATGCTATTCCTGATCATAGAAGTTGTGCCATAAAGAAATAAATAATAAATGTACTTGAGACCGTGCAGCTGTGCTCTAATACACATGCTATTCCTGATCATACAAGTCGTGCAATAAATAAATAATAAATGTACTTGAGACCATGCAGCTGTGCTCTAATACACATGCTATTCCTGATCATACAAGTCGTGCCATAACTAAATAATAAATGTACTTGAGACCGTGTAGCTGTGCTCTAATACACATGCTATTCCTGATCATACATGTCATGCCATGAATAAATAATAAATGTACTTGAGACCGTGCAGCTGTGCTCTAATACACATGCTATTCCTGATCATACAAGTCGTGCCATAAATGAATAATAAATGTACTTGAGACAGTGCAGCTGTGCTCTAATACACATGCTATTCCTGATCATACAAGTCGTGCCATAACTAAATAGTGAATGTAATTGAGACCGTGTAGCTGTGCTCTAATACACATGCCATTCCTGATCATACAAGTCGTGCCATAAATAAATAATAAATGTACTTGAGACCATGCAGCTGTGCTCTAATACACATGCTATTCCTGATCATACTACATCATGCCATAAATAAATAATAAATGTACTTGAGACCGTGCAGCTGTGCTCTAATACACATGCTATTCCTAATCATACAAGTCGTGCCATAACTAAATAATAAATGTACTTGAGACAGTGCAGCTGTGCTCTAATACACATGCTATTCCTGATCATACAAGTCATGCCATAACTAAATAATAAATGTACTTGAGACCGTGTAGCTGTACTCTAATACACATGCTATTCCTGATCATACAAGTCGTGCCATAAATAAATAATAAATGTACTTGAGACCATGCAGCTGTGCTCTAATACACATGCCCGCCCCTCTTGTAAATTTGTGTTTGGATACTCCTTCTGGGCCCATCTCATTTGCTCACTCAACTGAGTGCAGTGAGATCATATTCTGATTTCAGGCACTCCTACTGTGTACAAAGAGAGCATCTGCGAAACAGAAAAAAAAAATTAAGCTTGTTTCCTGCCTTTCCTGTTAAGTGGTATAGACTATTTGTAGGCTTCTGAGCCCCCAAGCCCTTTTGTGTTGGAGGGAAGCCTTCTAGCTTATTTTTTTTTTTTCTTATAACTAGCCAGTTTTCCAGTTTCAGCACTCAAATCTGTTTCTTTGATCTCAACACTTGTTCAGAAAAAAAAATCATCTGCTTTTACTGTACTTGTGTTTCTACCTACTTTTTTACTTTTGCATCATCTTAAAAGTACTCAATTGTATTTATTACTGCTTGGTGTAACTCATTCTAAGCCTTTTGGGTTAAACACTTGTGCTTTGGACAAGTTGTTTTGCACTGAGAGGGTTTGTGGTCTGCACTGTAGTGGCAGAACAGGTAGCTTACATCCTTCTAGGTTGGGAACTGCTGATTGAGGGCTCAGTGTTTGTTATTCTAAAAGTGTATTAATTCTGGTTTAAGCACTTGGGCTTTCAGGCCAGTTATTTTACATTAAGATGGTTCGTGGTCTGCACTCTTGTGGGAGGAGAGGCTGGACTCTGCCCTTCTGAGCTGGGAATTTCTGGTTGAAGGCTTATAGTGCATGCATATCTGAACTGCTTCTTACTGAAGTTGGTGCGCCTTGTTTGCTGTGGCATAGACTGGATTCGGGCCTGCTGGATCTAGCTTTGTTTGTGTAACTTGAGCACTAATCCAGGCATTCTCTAAAGTATTCAATTGTATTTGTATTGTATTTGCTTGGTAGTAACTTGATTAAAGTGTAGCTATCATTCTAAGTCTTTTGGATTAAGCACTTGGGCTTCAGACCAGTTGTTTTACATTAGGAAGGTTTGTGGCATGCACTGTGGTGGCAGGACAGGTAGCTTTCATCCTTCTAAGTTGGGAACTGCTGATTGAGAGCCCAGTGTCTGTTATTCTTAAAGTGTATTAGTTCTGGTTTAAGCACTTGGGCTTCAGGCCAGTTATTTTACATTAAGAAGGTTTGTGGTCTGCACTCTTGTGGGAGAAGAGGCTGGACTCTGCCCTTCTGAGCTAGGAATTTCTGGTTAAAGGTTTATAGTGCCTGAATTTTTTAACTGTATCTTACTGAAATTGGTACACCTTGTTTGCTGTAGCATAGACTAGATCCAGGTCTGCTGAATCTAGCTTTGTTTATATGCTTGTTGTTTGTTTGCTTGTTATTTCTCTGGAACACTAATTCCACCTAATACGTGGCTTCTCAGCGCTTCTGTGGATCACTAGTGATATCTGCATTGCTTACTGTACTTATTTCCTTGTTTCACTTGAAAGAAAGTTACTGTTTGTCATTTTTGCATTTAAGTTACCTGTAACACATTGCACTTAAGTTACCTGGCACTTGCTCACTAAAGCAATTATATAAGTCAGCACTAAAAATTAAAAGCACTACACCCTCACTCCCCACTGGCCCTGGTTTTCAATTATTAAGGAATTCCCAATATTATTCTAGCATGTCCAAAGGTCAGTTGTCAATCTCCTCTCTGGTCCAGCTGGTGAATCTGGGAATCTTGAGGCAATGTTACAACTGCCTCATGTACACAGACAACCCTCTCCTCCTCCCAACAAATTCCAACACGTGAGAGATGCAACCATATAGCCAAACTGGAGGCTAAGCTCTCTCAACTCAGTACTGGCATAACCAGTCAGGAGGAGAAGGAAACCACGCTCACTACAATTCCAGTCTCACATAGACCTACCACGACAGCAAACCAAACACATAATCACACAAAAACATACTCGGAGGCTCTAAATAAAGATCTGCCGAAGCAGCAGAGACCTCCAAAGCAGACACCCAAGCAGCCACTACCCCAAAACAAAACACGTGCAACACATATCTTACAAAGCCAGTGTGCTTAACAGTCACAGCCCTTAAGACTAAACAACACACCTGATACACTTGTAATAGGTGACGCTATCGTCAGGCACACTGATGTCCCGCTCACCAGGCTGAACAAGGAGAGGGTCATGGTGAGCAGCCTGTCGGGCGCTAGGATCCACCACATAACACAAGCACTCAAGTCACTCCAAGGCAAGTACAAATATGACTCAGTCATTGTCCATGCTGGTGTGAATGACCTGAGACGTACCTCCCTGGACTACATGAAAAGAAACATAAAGGAGCTCTCTGAGCATGTAGCCTAGGCCGGTATGACCCTGACCTTGAGTAGCATCTTACCCTCACCAAGAATGATGCCACAATATGAAGACAAGATGATCAATTTCAACAATTGGCTTAAATACTGGTGTCATTCAAAGGGGATCCAGTGCCTGTCAGCTTGGGATGATATGCTCGACAAGCCACGATGCTTCGCTAGGGACGGCTTGCACCGGTCACTCCTGGGCTTTCGGATATTGGCAAAGGCTCTTGCTACCCACATAGTGCCTTTTTTAGGCAAGGCTCAAAAGACAAACCCACCTCCATAGGTATCACAAGGGATAAGAAACTAAGAGTAATGCTACTCAACGCCAGAAGTCTAAACCTCAAGTTGCACGCACTCGAAACTCTCCTTAGCATGGAGAACATCGATATCTGTGCAGTAACAGAAACCTGGTTCAGGGCTCCCGAGAGCACCCCAGCACTACCAGGTTATACCTCATACCATGCTTTTCGGCCCCAAAACTTGCACCGAACCACAAAAGGAGGGGGAGTATCGATATTCATCAAAGATACCCACACCTCCAGGTTGGTGGCAAAGCACGAAGCATCAGAGACTATCCATGTGCAACTAACAGTGGGTAAAACTGCCTTCCAGTTTATAGCCTGCTACGGAAAACCCTCCCAAACCCAGGAACCCCACTCGGCCTTCCTGAGAACACTGGAAAATATGAAGGTCTCTCCAAATACCATTATATTGGGCGACTTCAACTACCCAAACATAGACTGGGAGCATTACTCTAGCTCCAACACCCTAGCCCAAAGGTTCCTAGAATTTATTAACTCATATGCTATGGAACAACTTGTTACCACTCCCACAAGAGGGGAAAACATACTGGACCTGATCATCACCAACATGGGGACTCTATGCTCCAGACCAGACATGTATCCCTCACTGGTAAGATCAGACCATAAACTAATCTCACTGGATATTCACATCCCGACCACACCCCCTGCCCAGAAAACCACAGTGAAAAACTTCTCTAAAGCAAATTTCACACTCCTCAAAACTGAGGTGGAATCCTCCAAAGCCCCCGGGCCTGTGGAAAATACAGCCCAGAGCGCAGAATCCTTTATAAATGCATTCTATGAACACCTTCAGGAATGCATGGATCATGCGATCCCAAATAAAACCAAGACCCAATCCTCCAAAGGCAGACGTCCTGTCTGGTGGACCTCAGCCATAAACAAACTATACAATAGAAGGAGGAAGCTACTAAATGATAGAGCAAAATCCCAAAAAGGGAAAGCATCACTGATCAGTATTAGCAAAAAACTACGGGCACACATAAAATTGTCTAAGGCCAGCTTCCAGAGAAAAATTGCACAGGACACTAAGGATAATCACAAGGCTTTCTTTAGTTATGTTAGGAACCTGGGTGGCAATTCCCAGATATGCTCAGAATTAGTCCAAAATGACAAAAAATACACCGAACTCACAGACATTGCCAACATCCTAGCTGACAGGTTCAGCGCAAACTCCCCCCCCCCACCAAAAGGGCAAATATCTATCCCAGCAGAGTACTGCCCCCCTGACATCTCAGATGCTCAGATAAGAGCCACCCTTTCCAAAGCAAAAAATACAGCATCAATGGGACCAGATGGTGTCCCAGGCTGCGTCCTACATGAACTCCAAGAAGAGCTAAACCCAAACATAAAACTACTGTTCAATCTCAGCCTTACTACAGGATATGTGCCCAAAGAGTGGTGTACAGCAACAGTGGTCCCTCTCCATAAAGGTGGTGCCTCAACGGATCCTGGAAACTATTGCCCCATAAGCCTGACTAGCTTGGTCTGCAAAGCTATGGAAAGGATCATCATGGACCTCATAAATAAAGATATTTGGGACCTACAAACACTGGATCCTACCCAGTTCGGCTTTGTTAAGGGCAGATCCTGCCTCTTAAACCTGGTTGATTTCTTTGAAACAGTCACCAAGGCCATTGACGAGGGGAAGGTGGTCCACACAGCCTACCTGGACCTTGCAAAAACCTTCAATACAATACCACACTCGGGCATTATAGATAAGCTCACCAGCTTAAATATAAACCCCTATGTCACTAGATGGATTGCAAACCGCTCAAGGACAGAACCCACATGGTTAGAATTGCTGGAGCCATGTCAGACTCCAAACCAGTTACAAGTGGTGTCCCACAAGGCTCAGTCCTGGGACCTCTCTTGTTCAGTATATATTTCTCCGAGGTACAGCCAACACGGAAGGACTGTGGCTGACCAAGTTCGCAGATGACTGCAAACTGGGCACCATAATCGACTCTCCAGCCGACACAAGCATCCTCCAAAAGGGCCTCATAGAAACAGACAACTGGTGCCAGAGCCATGGCCTCAAGCTAAATGCCAAAAAGTGTATAGTCATCCCCTTTGGCAAAAACAGTGCCACAAATTACCACATAGGTGGTAATCCATTAAGTACAGCAGAAGTAATTAGGGACCCGGGGACCCAAGTTGATAGCAATCTCTCATTTGACAACCACGTGGCCAAAGTGGTTAGAAAAACATTTTATATAGCCCACCTAATCATGAAGGATTCACATCTAGATCAGGGAGGTCATCGTGCCTCTTTACTCATCCCTCATCAGGCCCATAATTGAGTACAATGCCCCTTTTGGGATGTACCTTACCAGACACCTGCAGCAACTGGAAAGACCCCAAAAGTACCTCACCAAGAGGATCAAAGGGCACAAACAGATGCCATATGCTGCCCGGTTAAAGAAACTCCAGCTCTACTCAGTGGCATACTGCCTGTTCAGAGGTGATCTGTGCCTGATGTATAAAGCCATGTCCAACCCGGAATTAATGGACTTGCTGCACCTCAGAAAATCCAAATCCCATCGAGCTACGCGCTCGAGAGACTTGAACCTCAGCACTGAAATAAATAGGACATGCTGGAGGGACAGATTCATAACCCAGAGGCTCCCTTCACTCTGAAATAAAATCCCAGTCCAGGTTAGGCAGAGTCCCTCATTGACTCTCTTCAAGAGGAATCTTGATGAGTGGATGGGAGATCGTAGGTTTACCCTGGGTATCACTTCTGTGTCACTGTTAGACAGAGGCACAGTATACTAACCTTGAAAAAGGGCATAGCAAAATAAATTTATAATGGGTGGCGAAAGCCAAACACATTCTGGCTAGGCTTATAAATGCCATAGGGCAGATAGCCTAGTATGAACCTATGAACCTATGCTACTCCTGATCATACAAGTCGTGCCATAAATAAATAATAACTGTACTTGGGACAGTGCAGCTATACTCTAATACACATGCTATTCCTGATCATACAAATCATGCCATAAATAAATAATAAATGTACTTGAGACCGTGCAGCTGTGCTCTAATACACATGCTACTCCTGATCATACTATGTCATGCCATAAATAAATAATAATGCTCTAATACACGTGCTATTCCTGACCATACAAGTCATGCCATAAATGAATAATAAATGTACTTGAGACCGTGCATCTGTGCTCTAATACACATGCCATTCCTGATCATACTATGTCGTGCCATAAGTAAATAATAAATGTACTTGAGACCGTGCAGCTGTGCTCTTATACACATGCTACTACTGTTCATACTATGTTGTGCCATAAATAAATAATAAATGTACTTGAGACCGTGCAGCTGTGCTCTAATACACATGCCATTCCTGATCATACTATGTTGTGCCATAACTAAATAACAAATAAATAAATGTACTTGAGACAGTGCAGCTGTGCTCTAATATACATGCTATTCCTGATCCTACTATGTCGTGCCATAAATAAATAATAAATGTACTTATGACTGTGCAGCTATGCTCTAATACATGTGCTATTCCTGATCATACAAGTCCTGCCATAAATAAACAGTAAAT
Organism: Protopterus annectens; assembly: GCF_019279795.1. NCBI lineage: Eukaryota > Metazoa > Chordata > Ceratodontiformes > Protopteridae > Protopterus > Protopterus annectens. The sequence goes on from NC_056725.1 coordinate 49,905,835, forward strand.
GTACTTGAGACCGGGCAGCTGTGCTCTAATACACATGCTATTCCTGATCATACAAGTCATGCCATAAATGAATAATAAATGTACTTGAGACAGTGCAGCTGTGCTCTAATACACATGCTATTCCTGATCATACAAGTCGTGCCATAACTAAATAATAAATGTAATTGAGACCGTGTAGCTGTGCTCTAATACACATGCTATTCCTGATCATACAAGTTGTGCCATAAATAAATAATAAATGTACTTGAGACCATGCAGCTGTGCTCTAATACACATGCTATTCCTGATCATACTACGTTGTGCCATAAATAAATAATAAATGTACTTGAGACCATGCAGCTGTGCTCTAATATACATGCTATTCCTGATCATACAAGTCGTGCCATAACTAAATAATAAATGTACTTGAGACATTGCAGCTGTGCTCTAATACACATGCTATTCCTGATCATACAAGTCGTGCCATAACTAAATAATAAATGTACTTGAGACCGTGTAGCTGTGCTCTAATACACATGCTATTCCTGATCATACAAGTCGTGCCATAAATAAATAATAAATGTACTTGAGACCATGCAGCTGTGCTCTAATACACATGGTATTCCTGATCATGCTACGTCGTGCCATAAATAAATAATAAATGTACTTGAGACCATGCAGCTGTGCTCTAATACACATGCCCGCCCCTCTTGTAAATTTGTGTTGGGATACTCCTTCTGGGCCCATCTCATTTGCTCACTCAACTGAGTGCAGTGAGATCATATTCTGATTTCAGGCACTCCTACTGTGTACAAAGAGAGCATCTGGGAAACAGAAAAAAAAAATTAAGCTTGTTTCCTGCCTTTCCTGTTAAGTGGTATAGACTATTTGTAGGCTTCTGAGCCCCCAAGCCCTTCTGTGTTGGAGGGAAGCCTTCTAGCTTAGTTATTTTTTCTTATAACTAGCCAGTTTTCCAGTTTCAGCACTCAAATCTGTTTCTTTGATCTCAACACTTGTTCAGAAAAAAAAAATTTCATCTGCTTTTACTGTACTTGTGTTTCTACCTACTTTTTTTTACTTTTGCATCATCTTAAAAGTACTCAATTGTATTTATTACTGCTTGGTGTAACTCATTCTAAGCCTTTTGGTTTAAACACTTGGGCTTTGGACAAGTTGTTTTGCACTGAGAGGGTTTGTGGTCTGCACTGTAGTGGCAGAACAGGTAGCTTACATCCTTCTAGGTTGGGAACTGCTGATTGAGGGCTCAGTGTCTGTTATTCTAAAAGTCTATTAATTCTGGTTTAAGCACTTGGGCTTTCAGGCCAGTTATTTTACATTAAGAGGGTTCGTGGTCTGCACTCTTGTGGGAGGAGAGGCTGGACTCTGCCCTTCTGAGCTGGGAATTTCTGGTTGAAGGCTTATAGTGCATGCATACCTGAACTGCTTCTTACTGAAGTTGGTGCGCCTTGTTTGCTGTGCCATAGACTGGATTCGGGCCTGCTGTATCTAGCTTTGTTTGTGTAACTTGAGCACTAATCCAGGCATTCCCTAAAGTATTCAATTGTATTTATTACTGCATGGTAGTAACTTGATTAAAGTGTAGCTATCATTCTAAGTCTTTTGGATTAAGCACTTGGGCTTCAGACCAGTTGTTTTACATTAGGAAGGTTTGTCGCATGCACTGTGGTGGCAGGACAGGTAGCTTTCATCCTTCTAAGTTGGGAACTGCTGATTGAGAGCCCAGTGTATGTTATTCTTAAAGTGTATTAGTTCTGGTTTAAGCACTTGGCCTTCAGGCCAGTTATTTTACATTAAGAAGGTTTGTGGTCTGCACTCTTGTGAGAGAAGAGGCTGGACTCTGCCCTTCTGAGCTAGGAATTTCTGGATAAAGGTTTATAGTGCCTGAATTTTTTAACTGTATCTTACTGAAATTGGTACACCTTGTTTGCTGTAGCATAGACTAGATCCAGGCTGCTGAATCTAGCTTTGTTTATATGCTTGTTGTTTGTTTACTTGTTATTTCTCTGGAACGCTAATTCCACCTAATACGCGGCTTCTCAGCGCTTCTGTGGATCACTAGTGATATCTGCATTGCTTACTGTACTTATTTCCTTGTTTCACTTGAAAGAAAGTTACTGTTTGTCGTTTTTGCATTTAAGTTACCTGTAACACATTGCACTTAAGTTACCTGGCACTTGCTCACTAAAGCAATTATATAAGTCAGCACTAAAAATTAAAAGCACTACACCCTCACTCCCCACTGGCCCTGGTTTTCAATTATTAAGGAATTCCCAATATTATTCTAGCATGTCCAAAGGTCAATTGTCAATCTCCTCTCTGGTCCAGCTGGTGAATCTGGGAATCTTGAAGCAATGTTACAACTGCCTCATGTACACAGACAACCCTCTCCTCCTCCCAACAAATTCCAACACATGTGAGAGATGCAACCATATAGCCAAACTGGAGGCTAAGCTCTCTCAACTCAGTACTGGCATAACCAGTCAGGAGGAGAAGGAAACCACGCTCACTACAATTCCAGTCTCACATAGACCTACCACAACAGCAAACCAAACACATAATCACACAAAAACATACTCGGAGGCTCTAAATAAAGATCTGCCAAAGCAGCAGAGACCTCCAAAGCAGACACCCAAGCAGCCGCTACCCCAAAACAAAACACGTGCAACACATATCTCACAAAGCCAGTGTGCTTAACAGTCACAGCCCTTAAGACTAAACAACACACCAGATACACTTGTAATAGGTGACTCTATCGTCAGGCACACTGACGTCCCGCTCACCAGGCTGAACAAGGAGAGGGTCACGGTGAGCAGCCTGTCGGGCGCTAGGATCCGCCACATAACACAAGCACTCAAGTCACTCCAAGGCAAGTACAAATATGACTCAGTCATTGTCCATGCTGGTGTGAATGACCTGAGACGTACCTCCCTGGACTACATGAAAAGAGACATAAAGGAGCTCTCTGAGCATGTAGCCCAGGCCGGTATGACCCTGACCTTGAGTAGCATCTTACCCTCACCAAGAATGATGCCACAATATGAAGACAAGATGATCAATTTCAACAATTGGCTTAAGTACTGGTGTCATTCAAAGGGGATCCAATGCCTGTCAGCTTGGGATGATATGCTCGACAAGCCATGATGCTTCGCTAGGGACGGCTTGCACCTGTCACTCCTGGGCTTTCGGATATTGGCAAAGGCTCTTGCTACCCCCATAGTGCCTTTTTAGGCAAGGCTCAAAAGACAAACCCACCTCCATAGGTATCACAAGGGATAAGAAACTAAGAGTAATGCTACTCAACACCAGAAGTCTAAACCTCAAGATGCACGCACTCGAAACTCTCCTTAGCATGGAGAACATCGATATCTGTGCAGTAACAGAAACCTGGTTCAGGGCTCCTGAGAGCACCCCAGTACTACCAGGTTATACCTCATACCATGCTTTTCGGCCCCAAAACTTGGACCGAACCACAAAAGGAGGGGGAGTATCGATATTCATCAAAGATACCCACACCTCCAGGTTGGTGGCAAAGCACGAAGCATCAGAGACTATCCATGTGCAACTAACAGTAGGTAAAACTGCCTTCCAGTTTATAGCCTGCTACAGACCACCCCCCCAAACCCAGGAACCCCACTTGGCCTTCCTGAGAACACTGGAAAATATGAAGGTCTCTCCAAACACCATTATATTGGGCGATTTCAACTACCCAAACATAGACTGGGAGCATTACTCTAGCTCCAACACCCTAGCCCAAAGGTTCCTAGAATTTATTAACTCATATGCTATGGAACAACTTGTTACCACTCCCACAAGAGGGGAAAGCATACTGGACCTGATCATCACCAACATGGGGACTCTATGCTCCAGACCAGACATGTATCCCTCACTGGTAAGATCAGACCATAAACTAATCTCACTGGATATTCACATCCCGACCACACCCCCTGCCCAGAAAACCACAGTGAAAAACTTCACTAAAGCAAATTTCACACTCCTCAAAACTGAGGTAGAATCCTCCAAAGCCCCCGGGCCTGTGGAAAATACGGCCCAGACCGCAGAATCCTTTATAAACGCATTCTATGAACACCTTCAGGAATGCATGGATCATGCGATCCCAAATAAAACCAAGACCCAATCCTCCAAAGGCAGACGTCCTGTCAGGTGGACCCCAGCCATAAACAAACTATACAATAGAAGGAGGAAGCTACTAAATGACAGAGCAAAATCCCAAAAAGGGAAGGCATCACTGATCAGTATTAGCAAAAAACTACGGGCACACATAAAATTGTCTAAGGCCAGCTTCGAGAGAAAAATTGCACAGGACATTAAGGATAATCACAAGGCTTTCTTTAGTTATGTTAGGAACCTGGGTGGCAATTCCCAGATATGCTCAGAATTAGTCCAAAATGACAAAAAATACACCGAACTCACAGACATTGCCAACATCCTAGCTGACAAGTTCAGCGCAAACTCCCCCCACTCCCCACCAAAAGGGCAAATATCTATCCCAGCAGAGTGCTGCCCCCCTGACATCTCAGATGCTCAGGTAAGAGCTGCCCTCTCCAAAGCAAAAAACACAGCATCAATGGGACCAGATAGTGTCCCGGGCTGCGTCCTACATGAACTCCAAGAAGAGCTAAACCCAAACATAAAACTACTGTTCAATCTCAGCCTTACTACAGGATATGTGCCCAAAGCGTGGCATACAGCAACAGTGGTCCCTCTCCATAAAGGTGGTGCCTCAACGGATCCTGGAAACTATCGCCCCATAAGCCTGACTAGCTTGGTCTGCAAAGCTATGGAAAGGATCATCATGGACCTCATAAATAAAGATATTCGGGACCTACAAACACTGGATCCTACCCAGTTCGGCTTTGTTAAGGGCAGATCCTGCCTCTTAAACCTGGTTGATTTCTTTGAAACAGTCACCAAGGCCATTGACGAGGGGAAGGTGGTCCACACAGCCTACCTGGACCTTGCAAAAACCTTCAATACAATACCCCACTCGGGCATTATAGATAAGCTCACCAGCTTAAATATAAACCCCTATGTCACTAGATGGATTGCAAACCAGCTCAAGGACAGAACCCACATGGTTAGAATTGCTGGAGCCATGTCAGACTCCAAACCAGTTACAAGTGGTGTCCCACAAGGCTCAGTCCTGGGACCTCTCTTGTTCAGTATATATTTCTCCGAGGTACAGGCCAACACGGAAGGACTGTGGCTGACCAAGTTCACAGATGACTGCAAACTGGGCACCATAATCGACTCTCCAGCCGACACAAGCATCCTCCAAAAGGGCCTCATAGAAACAGACAACTGGTGCCAGAGCCATGGCCTCAAGCTAAATGCCAAAAAGTGTATAGTCATCCCCTTTGGCAAAAACAAAGTGCCCACAAATTACCACATAGGTGGTAATCTATTAAGTACAGCAGAAGTAATTAGGGACCTGGGGACCCAAGTTGATAGCAATTTCTCATTTGACAACCACGTGGCGAAAGTGGTTAGAAAAACATTTTATATAGCCCACCTAATCATGTAGGGATTCACATCTAGATCAGGGGAGGTCATCGTGCCTCTTTACTCATCCCTCATCAGGCCCATAATTGAGTACAATGCCCCTTTTGGGATGTACCTTACCAGACACCTGCAGCAACTGGAAAGACCCCAAAAGTACCTCACCAAGAGGATCAAAAGGCACAAACAGATGCCATATGCTGCCCGGTTAAAGGAACTCCAGCTCTACTCAGTGGCATACCGCCTGTTCAGAGGTAATCTGTGCCTGACGTATAAAGCCATGTCCAACCCGGAATTAATGGACATGCTGCACCTCAGAAAATCCAAATCCCATCGAGCTACGCGCTTGAAAGACTTGAACCTCAGCACTGAAATAAATAGGACATGCTGGAGGGACAGATTCATAACCCAGAGGCTCCCTTCACTCTGGAATAAAATCCCAGTCCAGGTTAGGCAGAGTCCCTCACTGACTCTCTTCAAGAGGAATCTTGATGAGTGGATGGGAGATCGTAGGTTTACCCCGGGTATCACTTCTGTGTCACTGTTAGACAGAGGCACAGTATACTAACCTCGAAAAAGGGCATAGCAAAATAAATTTAAAATGGGTGGCGAAAGCCAAACACATTCTGGCTAGGCTTATAAATGCCCTAGGGCAGATAGCCTAGTATGAACCTATGAACCTATGCTACTCCTGATCATACAAGTCGTGCCATAAATAAATAATAACTGTACTTGAGACAGTGCAGCTATACTCTAATACACATGCTATTCCTGATCATACAAATCATGCCATAAATAAATAATAAATGTACTTGAGACCGTGCAGCTGTGCTCTAATACACATGCTACTCCTGATCATACTATGGCATGCCATAAATAAATAATAATGCTCTAATACACGTGCTATTCCTGACCATACAAGTCATGCCATAAATAAATAATAAATGTACTTGAGACCGTGCATCTGTGCTCTAATACACAACCCATTCCTGATCATACTATGTCGTGCCATAAGTAAATAATAAATGTACTTGAGACCATGCAGCTGTGCTCTTATACACATGCTACTACTGTTCATACTATGTTGTGCCATAAATAAATAATAAATGTACTTGAGACCGTGCAGCTGTGCTCTAATACACATGCCATTCCTGATCATACTATGTTGTGCCATAACTAAATAATAAATAAATAAATGTACTTGAGACTGTGCAGCTGTACTCTAATATACATGCTATTCCTGATCCTACTATGTCGTGCCATAAATAAATAATAAATGTACTTATGACTGTGCAGCTATGCTCTAATACGTGTGCTATTCCTGATCATACAAGTCCTGCCATAAATAAACAGTAAATGTACTTGAGACCGGGCAGCTGTGCTCTAATACACATGCTATTCCTGATCATACAAGTTGTGCCATAAATAAATAATAAATGTATTTGAGACCGTGCTGCTGTGCTCTAATACATGTGCTATACCTGATCATACAAGTCATGCCATAAATAAATAATAAATGTACTTGAGACCATGCAGCTGTGCTCTAATACACATGCTACTCCTGATCATACTATGTTGTGCCATAAATAAATAATCAATGTACTTGAGACCATGCAGCTATGCTCTAATACACATGCTATTCCTGATCATAATATGTCGTGCCATAAATAAATAATAAATGTACTTGAGACAGTGAAGCTGTGCTCTAATACACATGATATTCTGGAAGATACTATGTTGTGCCATAAATAAATAATAAATGTACTTGAAACCATGCAGCTGTGCTCTAATACACATGCTACTCCTGATCATACAAGTTGTGCCATAAATAAATAATAAATGTAGTTGAGACCATGTCGCTGTGCTCGAATACACATGCTACACCTGACCATACTATGTCGTGCCATAAATAAATAATAAATGTACTTGAGACTGTGCAGCTGTGCTCTAATACACATGCTATTCCTGATCATACTGTGTCATGCCATAAATAAATAATAAATGTACTTGAGACCGTGCAGCCGTGCTCTAATACACATGCTACTCCTGATCATATTATGTCGTGCCATAAATAAATAATAAATGTACTTGAGACGGTGCAGCTGTGCTCTAATACACATGGTATTCCTGATCATACTATGTCGTGCCATAAATAAATAATAAATGTACTTGGCACTGTGCAGCTATGCTCTAATACACGTGCTATTCCTGATCATACAAGTTGTGCGATAAATAAATGATAAATGTACTTGAGACTGTGCAGCTGTGCTCTAATACACATGCTATTCCTGATCATACAAGTCGTGCCATAAATAAATAATAAATGTACTTGAGACTGTGCAGCTGTGTTGTAATACACATATTATTCCTGATCATACAAGTCGTGCCATAAATAAATAATAAATGTACTTGAGACCATGCAGCTGTGCTCTAATACACATGCTATTCCTGATCATATAAGTCGTGCCATAAATAAATAATAAATGTACTTGAGACAGTGCAGCTGTGCTCTAATATACATGCTACTCCTGATCATACAAGTTGTGCCATAAATAAATAATAACTGTACTTGAGACAGTGCAGCTATACTCTAATACACATGCTATTCCTGATCATACAAGTCATGCCATAAATAAATAATAAATGTACTTGAGACCGTGCATCTGTGCTCTAATAAACATTCTATTCCTGATCATACAAGTTGTGCCATAAATAAATAATAAATGTACTTGAGACTATGCAGCTGTGCTCTTATACATGTGCTATTCTTGATCATACAAGTCGTGCCATAAATAAATAATAAATGTACTTGAGACAGTGCAGCTGTGCTCTAATACACATGCTATTCATAATCATACAAGTCGTGCCATAAATAAATAATAAATGTACTTGAGACAGTGCAGCTATGCTCTAATACACATGCTATTCCTGATCATACAAGTCGTGCCATAAATAAATAATAAATGTACTTGAGACCGTGCATCTGTGCTCTAATAAACATTCTATTCCTGATCATACAAGTTGCGCCATAATAAATAATAAATGTACTTGAGACTATGCAGCTGTGCTCTTATACACATGCCCGCCCCTCTTGTAAATTTGTGTTTGGATACTCCTTCTGGGCCCATCTCATTTGCTCACTCAACTGAGTGCAGTGAGATCATATTCTGATTTCAGGCACTCCTACTGTGTACAAAGAGAGCATCTGCGAAACAGAAAAAAAAAATTAAGCTTGTTTCCTGCCTTTCCTGTTAAGTGGTATAGACTATTTGTAGGCTTCTGAGCCCCCAAGCCCTTTTGTGTTGGAGGGAAGCCTTCTAGCTTATTTTTTTTTTTTTCTTATAACTAGCCAGTTTTCCAGTTTCAGCACTCAAATCTGTTTCTTTGATCTCAACACTTGTTCAGAAAAAAAAAAAATCATCTGCTTTTACTGTACTTGTGTTTCTACCTACTTTTTTTTACTTTTGCATCATCTTAAAAGTACTCAATTGTATTTATTACTGCTTGGTGTAACTCATTCTAAGCCTTTTGGGTTAAACACTTGTGCTTTGGACAAGTTGTTTTGCACTGAGAGGGTTTGTGGTCTGCACTGTAGTGGCAGAACAGGTAGCTTACATCCTTCTAGGTTGGGAACTGCTGATTGAGGGCTCAGTGTTTGTTATTCTAAAAGTGTATTAATTCTGGTTTAAGCACTTGGGCTTTCAGGCCAGTTATTTTACATTAAGATGGTTCGTGGTCTGCACTCTTGTGGGAGGAGAGGCTGGACTCTGCCCTTCTGAGCTGGGAATTTCTGGTTGAAGGCTTATAGTGCATGCATATCTGAACTGCTTCTTACTGAAGTTGGTGCGCCTTGTTTGCTGTGGCATAGACTGGATTCGGGCCTGCTGGATCTAGCTTTGTTTGTGTAACTTGAGCACTAATCCAGGCATTCTCTAAAGTATTCAATTGTATTTGTATTGTATTTGCTTGGTAGTAACTTGATTAAAGTGTAGCTATCATTCTAAGTCTTTTGGATTAAGCACTTGGGCTTCAGACCAGTTGTTTTACATTAGGAAGGTTTGTGGCATGCACTGTGGTGGCAGGACAGGTAGCTTTCATCCTTCTAAGTTGGGAACTGCTGATTGAGAGCCCAGTGTCTGTTATTCTTAAAGTGTATTAGTTCTGGTTTAAGCACTTGGGCTTCAGGCCAGTTATTTTACATTAAGAAGGTTTGTGGTCTGCACTCTTGTGGGAGAAGAGGCTGGACTCTGCCCTTCTGAGCTAGGAATTTCTGGTTAAAGGTTTATAGTGCCTGAATTTTTTAACTGTATCTTACTGAAATTGGTACACCTTGTTTGCTGTAGCATAGACTAGATCCAGGTCTGCTGAATCTAGCTTTGTTTATATGCTTGTTGTTTGTTTGCTTGTTATTTCTCTGGAACACTAATTCCACCTAATACGTGGCTTCTCAGCGCTTCTGTGGATCACTAGTGATATCTGCATTGCTTACTGTACTTATTTCCTTGTTTCAGTTCACAGAAAGTTACTGTTTGTCATTCATTTACA